>NC_056733.1:1766110884-1766232980 GCF_019279795.1 Protopterus annectens
GCAGTTAATAAACAGGGAGCTCTAGGTAAAGTAACACTTCCTCAGATGAGAACATCAGATCTAATGGCGATATCTGCGGTTGTGCCTAGTGCAGTTTCTGGGTGAAACACAATATGCAGATAATCTGATGGCTTTTGAAATACAGTTTTTAGGCATAAAAGCTAAGATTAATAAATCCATATGTTCTTACTAAGTTTATGGCCAAAGTAGACCATCAAGAAACTTAACCACAGCACCTAGTACTGATGGAAGGCTAACAATGTCCCTCATTAAATAGTCTTTTTCCACATATCAACACTGAGAATTTGCGACAACCTTCCTCCTGCCATTCAGACTGGTTTTAATGGTTACTAGGGAATTACTCTGCTTGAGATAAGGGCAGTCTATTCCAGAAATGGGGCATACGTTGGGTTAGGTATCTGTCACACTATATAGAGAAGTTGATGTCATAATATAGGTTTAGGTCTCTAGAACAGATGTTGCTTTACCACTTTTTTTACTCTTTTTCATGAATGGTTGAGCAGACAAGTAACTCTCCCACACCCCCACCCTGACCTATTGTGCTCTGTTGCTTAACAATTGATGTGAAGTTGTTCAGTCTCGCCTTCATTCTTACTGATGGGTTCGGAGCCGATCCTCGGCTCTGATTCAGCTAAATTGCAAAGCTCGAGGTCTCTAACAGCTCAAGGCTGAAACCCTATCCCACAATGCACCTCTACCTTCCCCAGATCTAGTTTGCCACTGCAACAGATCATGCGTTTTTCTACATCTCAGGCCATTGTTACAGATAAATGTGTTCTTTTTTGTAGTTTTGGACAGTTTTCGGGTGAAGAAAAAAGTATTTGTGTATTTAAATAAGAATAGGCTATCCTTCGTTAAGGTTTTCTTTTTTGTGCTAGTTTTTTGCACTAGTTGAGCAAAAAGTTGACAGAACTTGTGTTTCTTTTTGATGATTAGGCCCTGTTGGTGCCTTGCTAGTTCTCCCTACCTGGTTTAGCCAAAGTTAGGCTTTTTTAGTTTTTTTTTTTATAATTCTATAGCCAGTTAGGCTTGGTTTTGTTTGCAAAAGCTAGTCTGTTTAGCGAAGTGGCTTTTTTGAGTTATTGTTAACTTAGCCAGTCAGGGTTTCTCCGTCCTTCGATGAGTTGATTGACCTTTTATCTCGAAGGGCGTGGGAGTCACCAGATACTATGGAGCCTGTTCCTAAGAGGCCCAACAAATACATCTCAGCGCCTCATGACAAATCTTTTTTATCCAAACCAATACCTGTTGATGCCATGGTGGTTGCGGCGGCCACTAAGAAAGAGATGTCGGAGACCTCTATGTCTGTCCATCCTCCTAATAGGTAATCTAGGATTGTGGACAGATACGGCAAGTGCATGTTCAGTTCTACGACCTTCACTCTTCAGTCCTTGAATTTTTTATTTATTATTTTATTTTATTTTACATTTGTTGACCGGGCTAGTCTAGCTGGAGAAATTTCCATTTTCAGTAGAGGCCCGGGGAGAAAAGCTCCACAGAGTGAGATACATTCTGAGATGAAAAAAAATTTACATACAAACACAAATTGTCATGCAAAAATGTACTAACAGTACTAATAATAATGAAAATCTAAGAGTTAGTAATAGAGTTAGCAAGCAAAACATTAAAAATAAAAGATAACACTCTTATGTATAAAAAACTACTACAGGAGTTAGTTACTATAAACACTCCATACAGTTCAATTCTCAATTAACAAGTAGGAAAAATACTGATTGGATTAATATGGAAAGGAGCAAGGGAAAGGAGAAATAAAGAAGGCTGGAATAGAAAGTGGTGAAAATAAGAGTGGATGCACTGCAGGATAGCAGGTAGAGAAGTAAGGGGAAGAGAAAAGAAAGTCAGGAAGCAAGCAGAGTAGAAAGGAGAACAGAAAAGGTTCTGTTAGGTAGTAATAGAGATAGACTAATCAGGTTTATTACAGGAGCAAAGCCAGTGATTTTGGAAATGCATTTTAATGTTTTGTTTGAAAAGGGGCAATGAAGTTATCTTTGTTAAGCTAGTGGGTAACAAATTCCATTTTGTCCCAATAGCATTGGTAAATAGAGAGTCACCAGCATTATTATTTGACTTTGTTGAGCTTGTCAGAAGTTTGCTGGATGAGCGGAGAGAGTTGTGATTTTTATAAGGGGTTATGAGTTGAGAGAGTATGGGGGTATTATTAGGTTGGTATAGTATTTTATGGGCAATGCAGAGTTGATGGATTAAAAGATAGTTTTGAAACTCAGGCTAGCCTAGAAGTTGTAAGTTGAGGCAGTGATGAGTTCTATAGGGATTACCAGTAACAAAGCGGGCAATGTTATTATAACAGGTTGTCAGTTTGCTAAGGCTGGTTTTTTTGAGGTTAGTGAAGATAGGCGCAGCATATAGAAGAGTTGATATAAGATGAGAGTGAGCAATCCTTGTTCTGGTAGGTGGTGTAAGAAAAGGTCTGATTCGATATAAGGATCCTATCTTTCTGTTAACTAACTTTATGGAGTTGTTAATGTGTAGGTCGAAAGAGAGTTTATTGTCAATTGTAATACCTAATAATTTAGTTGAAGTGTCGGGTAAGATAATAGTGGCGCTGTTTGAAGAGATGGAGAATTCTAAGGGGGAGGTTCTAGATGTGGGAGAAAAAAGAAGAAGTTTGGTTTTTTGGCATTTAGTAAGAGGAAGCGACTAGAGAACCATGTTTCTACTGTACTGAATACTTTTTGGGTGAGAGAGGTTAGTTCTGGGGTAGAAGGAGCTGAGCAAATGAGTGTTGAATCATCTGCATATTGAATGCAGGTTGCTTGAGGGATTATTGTTTGAAGATCATTAATGAAGAGGGAGAAAAGAAGTGGGCCGAGGATAGAGCCTTGAGGAACCCCAATGGAAACAGGCAGGAGAGATGAGATGTGATTATCCCAGAGAACAGCTTGTTTTCTGTCAGTGAGGTAAGATTTAAACCATTTAATAGCTGGGGATCAAATGAGATGGATTCGAGAGTATTAAGTAATAAGGGGTGGTTTACCATATCGAATGCTTTGGAGAGGTCAATGAAGAGGGCAGAAGAGAGTAAGTTGTTGTTTCGGTTCTGGTTTATAGTCTCTACAAAAGAAAGTAGGGCAGTGGTAGTACTGTGATGTGGTCTAAAGCCATGTTGGCAGTTTGCTATTATGTTATGTTTTGAGAGATATTGTACGAGTTGAAGGTGGATACACTTTTCCATAATTTTGGACAGAGGTGAGAGGAGGGCAATAGGCCTATAGTTGGAGTAGTCAGTTGAGTTTCCACCTTTGTGAAGAGGGATTATATGAGATACCTTCCATACTTCGGGGATGATTCCTTCACTAATTGTCCTATTTATAAGAATAGATATAGGATATGCAACAACCTTAGCAGCCTTTTGAAGAAAAAGGGAAGGGAGTTTATCAGCAGAGGGGGTACATGGTTTTAGCTTAAGAAGAAGTCTGTGAATATATGATGTGGAGATAGGCTGTAGAGAAAAGTTAAAAGAGGAGTTGGTTGGTTTACTCAGAGGACAGAAGTTGTTAGCATTAAGTTGTTTAGCTAGTGCTTGGATAGTTTCAGTGAAGAATGAGTTAAGAGCATCTGCAGTCTGTTGTGGGGTATCAGGGTCTGCATTTAGAGGGGAAGGTGTTTTGGAAGTTCCTGGTGAGAGGAGTTTATTGATTGAGGACCAGAAAAGTTTAGAATTGTTAAGATGGGTTTGTTGAAGGTCAATATAATGAATTATCTAACCCACTTCACAAGGCTTCAAAGAGATCTCCTGAAAGAGCTAGGAGATACTCTCCAGGGTGCAGTAGCCGATACAGTGGTGGACAAAGTGACATCTCAGCTTGCTACCCTCAATTCTATCATTAACTCTTCCATGCACCTCATATCTTAAGCAGCTGATGGGATGAGTAGGGCAATCAGGTACAGGAATAGCTCTTCGGAGACATTCCTGGATGTGCTTATGTTCCTTTATGGAACCTTTCAAGTCGTCCTTTGTGAATGCCCCATTTGATGGTTCTTCCCTTTTCGGACCAAAATTTAAAGAGACCCTCACCAGATGTGAGCAAGATGGAAAGACTCTATCTGCCATAGGAGTCCATTTCTCCACCCCTACTAGACCTTACCCTAAAGGTCAACAGAGAGAGAAAATGTGGTTCCGCAAAGCCCAAGGAGCCTTTTCGAACTCATGAGGTGAAGCCTCCTCCAGGGACAAAGGAGGGGGCAATGATGGAAGAAGACACCCACATGGCAGAGGGGGTCCACAGAACGAGGGCAACAGGGATCAGTTCCTTGGCAAGCCCTACCAGTACTCCTGGAAGGAGGCCCGACTGTCCAGCTCTGGAGGCAGTCAGGGGACGTTTATCTTTGTACCTAGGTGCCTGGTTCAAAATTTCAAAAGACAGATGGGTACAAAATGTTATATCCAGAGGCTATTTCATCCCCTTTCATACCCACCCCAAACCAACAAAAGGAATCCTGGATGTTCCACCCAGTCTACGGGATGTTGCCACAATAGAGGTTCAAAAACTATTAGGCAAAAGAGTCATCCAACCAGTCCCAGCAGACCAGCAAGGATCCAGAACTTACTCAAGATTCTTTTTAGTGCCAAAGAAAACAGGGGACTGGAGACCAATTTTGGACCTCAACAGACTCAACAAGTATGCAGAAAAGAGAAAGTTCCAGATGGTCACGCTTCAGTCTATACTCCCTTTCCTAGGGAAAGACAATTGGATGTGCTCAATAGATCTTCAGGATGCATACTACCATATCAAAATGGCCAGGCCATCCAGGGATCACCTGCACTTTAGGCTGGGAGCCAGTCATTTCTAGTTTTGGACCCTGCCCTTTGGTCTCACTACAGCCCCCAGAGTGCTCACCAAATGTATGGCAGTGGTCATGGCTCACTTGAGACATCAAGGAATCCGGGTGTTTCCATATTTGGACGACTGGCTCCTCACCGCACCCACCAGGCATCAGCTTATTCGGACAAGGGACACTACCTTAGATCTCTCTTTTTCAACTGGGCATCATGATAAATTCAGAAAAGTCTGCTTTATTGCCATCGCAGCATACAGTGTTTATAGGAGCAGACTTAGACACAGTCAACATGTCTTTAAAACTTCCTTCAGAAAGAGTGCTTGCCCTACTACATCAGATTGTAGATCTCCATTCCAAACACAGAGCACCAGCATTGCAGATTCTCAAGCTGCTGGGCACCATGGCAGCATCTGTCATTGCAATACCCCTCTTGAGATCTCACATGTGCATTCTTCAGTGGCTACTATTCACGCAGTGGACTTTTTAAGACTTACCAATGAATCACCCAGTTCTGATAACCAACTCTTGCAAGGACGATCTTCAGTGGTGGCTAACGTCCGAATTGGTGACCATGGAACGTCCCTTTGTCCTTCCAGTTCCAGTTGCGACAGTGACCACAGATGCCTCCCTGATTGGGTGGGGGGGCATTATCAGGGACTTACAGCCCAAGGTACTTGGCAGGTACACGAGGCTCAATTGCACATAAACATCCTAGAGATGAGAGCAGTTCTCTTAGTGTTGCAATCCTTTCAAGACTCTCTTCCTCTGGGTACAATTGCAATCCAGTCAGACAACATGTCCGTAGTCTGGTATATAAACAAATAGAGTGGAACCAGATCTTATCCCCTATGTTGAGAGGCTCTCAGAGTATGGAAATGAGCAGAGTCCACCCAGTGCTTTCTGATAGCAATGCACATCCTGGGGAAATCCAGCGTGACAATGGAAAAATTCAACAGAGCAATTCTGTTGTCTCACTAGTGGTCCCTCAAGAACAAAGTAGCGGAAATTATTTTCTGCAAATGGGGTCAGCCTTGCTGTGACCTCTTTGCATCTCCCACAAATACCAAATGCAGCAACTACTTTGCCCTGATCCCCCAACAGGGACAGTCCCTGAGGGACGCGCTTGTACACGATTTGCCCCAGGGACACCTTTATGCATTCCCTCCCTTTCCACTAATTCCCAAAGTTTTTCAGAAAGCCATTTTTCTGGGCAGGACACATCTTAATATCCCCATATTGGCCTCATCAAATCTGTTTCCTCTTTCTGAAGCCTCCTCTAGTAGAAGAACTTTGGATCCTGGACCCAGTGCCAGATTTTCTGACCCACTCGTCAGGAGCTCTTCACCCTTCTCTTCAGTTCATCAACCTGACGGCTTGGCTGCTCCAATTCCCGGAATAGCCAGGTTCCAAAATTTATCAAAGGAAGCTCAACATATCCTTTTGTCTTCTCATAAGTCTTCCACCAGGAAACTATACCTCAGTAAGTGGAAGAAGTTTTCAGTCTTGCTCAGCAGAATAACATTGACCCCTTTGTAGCCTCCATATCAGATATCTTAGAGTTTCTGACCAAACTGTTCAATGAAGGAGCTGCAGCAGCAACCATCTGCGTAAACCTTGCTGCTAGATCTAATTTCTACATAGGTGAATCAGGAAATGGTATTATGTCCCACAAGATGTCAAAGGCTTTTTTGAAGGGTACGATGCATCTAAAACCTCCCATTTGATCACTTACTGCTCCATGGAATTTGAATTTAGTCCTGTCCAAGATTATTCTCCCACCATTTGAGCCTGCTTCTTCCTGTGAGCTGAAATATCTTTCTTGGAAGACCATTTTCTTGGTGGCCATTACATCTGCACACAGAGTTTTGGAGTCGCAAGCCCTTTCAGTTAAGCACCCATATCTGATATTCCAGATAGGGTTTCCCTCAGGACGAACCCTTTGTTTTTACCAAACGTTTGTTCAGAATACACCCTTAATCAGGTAATTGAATTAACCATTTTCTTTCCCAATCACATGAATCAATTGGAATATATGTTTCACAAACTTGAAGTCCATAGGCAAGTTTGTTTCTATTTAGACAGGACAAAAGACCATAGAAGAACTGATCAGTTGTTTGTCTCCTTCTCAGATTCCAAGAAAGGTGCAGCAGTACCTAAATCTACTTTATATAAATGGCTTTCTGATTGTATATCCTTTATATACCATGAGGCAGACATTTCTTTAGACAGCAAAGTCAAAGCTCATTCAACCAGAGCTGTTTCTACATCCATAGCCTTTTTGGCCAGACTACCTATTGACTCTATTTGTACAGCTGCCACGTGGTCAACGCAACATACCTTCATAACTCACTACAAAGTAGACAAGGCCTCTAGGGACAGGGCTTCATTTGGTTCTGCTGTCCTTAGACAGGTACTCCCATGAGCCACCCAAGATTGTGGTGCTGGGGATGCTACCCATCAGTAAGAATGAAGGCGAGGTTGAACAACTTCACATAAAAAAGTTATGCACTTATCATAACGTTCCATATGAGTTGTTCTTCTCGCCTTCATTCTTACGACCCCCCACCTACCCCCATCCAATGTCTGGAAGTTTGAGAGAGGCTCTACTTTCGTTTTGGTTCTTCTGAGGAGTTTCCTTTCACTAATTGTCCTTAGGATTTCCTTTGAAATCTGGTTTAGATTTACCACTAGTTGGCAGCAAACAAGATCAGGGGAAGGTAGAGGTGCATTGTGGGATATGGTTTTGGCCTCAAACTGTTAGAGACCTCGAGCTTTGCAATATGACCGGCTTGGAGCTGAGGATCAGCTTCGAATCCATCAGTAAGAATGAAGGCAAGAAGAACAGCTCGCATGGAACTTTATGGCAAGTACATAACTTCTTTTTTTGCTTATTGAATTACATATGGATTGAGAGTTATTGTTTTCAATTTGTGATTTTTTTCTGTTATGTGGAATCGTGTCAAATGCATTAGAAAGGTCAAGATAAGCAGTATACACTGTTAGATGTTCTCTTTTATCCTCATCCTCATAACATCATCCAAGCTGGAAATATTGTATCCAAGTTTCTCAAATTAACTGTACCTCCTACCATCATCTTATGAATTATTAGCTCACCCTTAGGGGTTCTTCTGTTGTTGGCATTGTTAGCTAGGCCTACGATGGTTGGCACATTGCTAGTTTAGGTAAAACCCATAAAATCTATTAATTGCTTTTACCATAACCTTTTAAAAAATGTCATATAATTGAATTGAATAGGCAAAATCTGTCCTTAACAAACCTTTGCTGTTCAATATCTAACAGAATCTGTTCCTTATCTAACAGACGTAGGTTTCCTGTACAATGCTAAATAACCTTCATTTTAACTCTCTCCATGCTACTATCTAGAAAACTGTTCATGCTGATTGGTCTAAAATGGGGTTACCACCTTCTCAAATGCTCAAAGTGGGACATTTTTGTGGAAACATGAGATTTTGCAGGACAAAGTATACTCACGACCAGTGCAGAGGACAGAACTTCCCTTTTTTGTCAAAATAAAAGTTTCTTATTGTAGCATTTGAGTTGTTTATGCTATTTCTTATAATATTTAGGTGTTTCAGATACAAAATAAATGTTTTATGCAACTATTAAAGAAAACATAGGAAATACATTTTGTCCTAAAATCTCAGGATATTTGCCATTTTTTTAGTTTTTATCACAGGACACAACTGCCCAAAGAGGGACGCGTGGTAACCCTAGTCTAAAACTGACTGGCTCTGATGTAATATCCTCCATCTCCTATTGAGTGAACTGTAATTACTACAGCCAGCTGCAATAGGTTGCCGATGTACCCATTTGTTAACATTTTGTTTAATATGATTGCATGAGGTTTAGTTATGTTTCCTTTATTTTTCTGAAGAAAATCACAATGTAATGTCTTTTGGCCCCACAGAACTTCAATTTCTCTGAAGTGAAGGCCAATGTCAATGGCCTCTGGCTGACTAACTTTGCAGATGATTGCAAATTAGGAGCTGCCATTTAATTTCCCACTGACACAAATGTTCTGTAGGAAGGGCTGACACAGACAAGTAACTGGTGCCTGGTCCATGGACTAAAACGAAATGCCAAGCAATGCATAATAGTATCCTTCAGGAAGTCATCTACGCTTGGTAACTATCATATTGACAACACACACCTAAGAACTGACCTAGTAGTCAGAGACTTGGGGACACACATAGACAGTAATCTAGCCTTTGACCATCACATGTCTACAGTAGTGAGGAAATTATTCTATGTTGGGCAGCTTATAAAACATAAGTATGGTATCTAGGTCCAAAGAAGTCATTGTTTCACTGTATTCGGCATTCATCAGACCTATCATTAAGTACAATGCCCTCATTGGTGTGTACCTAAACAGGCATATCCAACAATTGCAATGTCCACAGAGGTTCCTCACTAAAAGAGTACAGGGGGTAAGTAACATGTCCTCTGCAGACTACCTAAAGGCCCTGTATTCTATTTTCTACAGGCTGTTGAAGGGAGATCCATGCCTGGCATACAAGGCATTGACAGACCCCACTCTGATGAATCTCCTTCATATCTACAAAACAAACAACATTAGAATTACCCATTCTAAAGACTTAAACCTTGCCTGTGATATAAACAGGACCTGCTGGAGAGACAGGTATGTATCCCAGAGACTACCCCTTCTCTGGAACAGGCTCCTCATCCATGTACAGCAGAGTTCCTCCCTAACCTAATTCAAGTGTAACTTGGACAACTGGATGGGAAACAAGAAATTCATCCATGGTTTGGCACCTATATCTCAAATGGAGATAGGCAGCCTATAAATGGTTCATCTCCCAGGCCCCTGCTTGTAAATGTTTCACCTCCCAAGCCCCTGCTTATACTTATCAAAGGTACTAGCACTTGTCAGAGACTTGGAATGTGTAGCTAGGCTTAAAAAAGGCCCTTGTGGTCATTAGCCTAGTAAACACCTATGAAATTATGAACTTTTAATTTCACAGGTGGCAGCAGTTATCATGTTTGTAGCTATATAAAGGATATCTGCCTTTGGCTCTACAACTCTTGGGCATATGCCTTTATTTAGTGTGAAGTTTACGCAAAGTTTTTCTGCAATACATTCATTATATGGCAGGGTAATCACTTCATTGTTTACTAATATCATGTTGCATTCAGAAATTTTCCCTATTCCCTCTTCTTATGTAATGAATTGATTTATTTTTTACAGCCTTTGAGACCCAACTGAGTTTGCAGTTTGGTCTAGACAATTTGATGTGACAAGTAAGTAGTTTCTGTACTTTGTGTATTCTACTCCCCTTTTATGAGTAAAGTTTTGAAAGATAAATGGCATCCCTTTTTTGTGTTGAATAAATCATTAATTTTCTGATTTCCCTAAAGTTTTTTTTTTTAATTTTCTTGCATATTTGGAGTTTACAAGAATATGTTCCTTAATATATTTATAACATTCTAAACAAATTATTTTGAGTTATTTATGTCAGTATCAATGTCTGTATTCATAAGTATCAATTGAAAAAGCAACAATCTCAAAGCCTCAGTCATAGTGGTAATAAAACAAAACTTATAAAGAACCACTGAATGAAAACAAAATAACTGACACACAGTAAAAACTAGACACAATTTAATGATGATTTAGTGCTTTTGACCTTAGAATAGTTCTTCTTCAGAATAAAAATTCATTCAAACACCAAAGTTTAAATTGAAAAGCCGCAAATTGCTAAACCAATAGCAACACGTTACTAATTAAGTTTATAGCACAAGTGCATCTTTAAAGAAAACTAATTCAAACAAAAAAATTGATTGAAACAAACAAGAAAAAATACATAATATTTAAATGCAATACGTACTTCAAGCATGACTTAAAGAATACCAACTGTTAAAAACTGTGACTTACACCTTTTTGTTTTGTATTCATAAGTATATATAAAAAAAAACAGAATAAATCCCAAGGTAGCAAACAAGAGGCAAACTAATAAAAATAACCACCAGAGGCGAAAAGGTTAAATAGCTAAATAAGAACCAGTTAGACTCACAGGAACTTTAGCATGCTCAAGTTTAATCAATGCTTTGGTTCAAATAAAGACTTCATCAAGTATGAATTCTAAACCATGTAATCACATGGGCCCACTTTTAAATTTCGAAATACCAAAATCTCGAATTTTGAGACACCGAACTCAAAGCATCAAGATTTTGGAATCTTGAAACTTAAAAGTGCACAAAATAAAAAAAAAGACAGCTAAAATAATGTTTTTGCAGGGGGCAAGCCCCTGCACTAAACCCTACTTAAATATACCAACTCCGAGAACGCGCTACAGTGAAGAGAACGGTAATGCTCCCATTCCACTTACCATTCTCTTCCCTGTAGCGCAATCTTGGAGATGGTATATTAAAGTACGGGGGTATGGGGGGTGCAGGGGGGCTTCCGCCCTGCAAAAACATTCTTTTACTTGTTTTTTTTTTTTTGCTCAGTTTTAAGTTTCGAGATACCAAAATCTCGATGTTTTGAGTTCAATATCTCAAAACTCAAGATTTTGGTATTTTGAAATTTAAAAGTGGACCCAATCACACATATATATACTACCATGAACAATGTAAATTCATATCTGATGAAGTCATTATTCGGACGAAAGCTGCAAGTCTAGCTGGTTCTTATTTAACCTTTTCACCTCTGGTGGTTATTTTTATTAATTCATAAGCATATAATTTGCTGCACTAGAGTCTTCTACTGATTGATGACCTTAAACTATATATACTGCTGCAATAAATACAGCTGCTATGAAGGTCACATGTTAAAGGCAAGGTAGTTAAAACATAAAAGACATAAGCACAACTATGGGACCTGTCAAAATTTTGGGACATTTTGAGAAAAAGAAACTATTTACAGTAGGAGAATTTGATTTTTGAAAGTAATTTAACTGCTAATTTAATGACCAGTAGACTATGGATACTGAAGCTTTCAACTTGAAAACCAATAATCATGTCCTACTTTCCAAGTCCTAAGTAAACAAAATGAATAAATACATACATAAATAAACAAACTGATAAAAATATGGGCTGGAGTATTTTGAGATTTCAATAAAATATAATGTGGCTTAAATAAGAACTATTATTAATAAATTGACTGAGATGTATTTAAATTAAATTAAAAGATTCAGCTATTTTTCTCCTTCCCCTCCACATTTGAGAAGATAACATAAAATGTTAAAAAGCAAGAAAATTTGTTACACAATGTAATAAAGATATTTTAGTTCAATGTTTATTCAAATGGTAATATTATTTTTAAAAATGAACAAGTTAGTCAACAGTATACTTTAGCCAATATGAATTAATGTTTTTAGATACCTAGTAAGAAAACAGTGCTGTCTCTAAGGTTATCAGTGAAGCAAAACATTTTTCATTCATATCTGCACCACTCCAGCTGGAAGAAAGATAGCAGCAGTAGCAGCAGCCCCTGATGAAATAGGGAGATAATGTTTTTCAAGTGGTAGGCTGCTGGAAGCAGGGCAATACACAAAATAAAAAGCATTTTTTTACAACTGACCGAGCAATTCATTTCAGAAAAAAAATAGTAGGAGTGAATCTGTCACTTTTCTGATAGTTTACATCAGATAGGCTAGATTCAGACCTACTGAATCTAAAACTGTTTGGCACTTTCTGAGCAGTAACGCCAGCCATCTTACATTAAGAGGGCCCTCCTGCACCCTTGTGGCAGAAGAGTGTAGTTACGGACCCATCTGAGTTGGAGATTGTTGGAACAAGGCTTAGCCTTGGGCTTTCCTATTGGTTGGATTGTTTGAAAACTGTTTTACTTAGCTGTTATTTAAACACAGTGTTTGTCCATAGTTGTGTACCACTCAATGAGGGTTAGCACTGCTGTGTATAGACGTAAATGCTAAAAAAAAATACATTTTTCCCCAGATAACTGCTAGGAAACCCTCCTAAGATTCCCTCATTCTAGGCACGCAACACAGTTGCACCCTGCTGCCCAGAGAGCAACCCAGCTGCTCTTTCTGAGGTGCCTGTGCAAGTTTTCTACCCCTAAACCTCACACAGATTAGCTGATTTTACTAGTTCTGCAGCAGAACCTAGTCCATCTAGCCCACCCTCCACCATTTATTACAGAACACACCTGACATAATGGAAGGTCAGTTTCCCACGATTTCTCCACCAGCCTGATTGACATGGTCATCCTGAGACAATGTAGCAATTGCCTCATGTATACAGACAGCCTACTACTCCTAAAACATGCAAATAAATATGTGAACGATGTATCTATACTATGAATCTGGAATCAATCCTGTCTCTCGTAATATCATACTAAATACCAAGCAGGTTGTCAGCACCCACACTCCACCTCCCACACATACAAAGTACAAAACACATAAACCCACATGCATGGGGGTACTCACGAGAAATATACCAAAAGAGCAAAGGCCTCCCAAGCGCAAACCTTCCGCACACAATACAGTCCCAACAGCACCCACTACACATAATAACACATGCATCAGTATCTCACCCAATAAGCTCCTAAGGCAGGGCATATCTAAACCAAATGTCTTGGTTATAGATGACTCCATAGAGAGACAGACAGATGTCCACCTCACTAGGCTGGACAAGGAGAAGGTCATGGTCAGCTGTCTGCCTGGTGGTAGGATCCACCAAATCGGCATGCACTCACATTTCTCAACAATTACTGTAATGACTCTGTCATAGTCCATGTTGGAGTGGGTGACTTGAGACATACCTCACTAGACTATAAGAAGAGAGACATGATGGAGCTTTCAGATCATGTGTCCCAGGCAGGTATGTCCCTAGCCCTAAGCAGCATTCTTCCCTCACCCAGGATGATGCCACAATACAGACAAAAAATGATTGACTTCAACAATTGGCTTAGCTTCTGGTGTCAATCCAGGGGGACAGCCTGGAATGATAAGGTCGACACACCACGCTACTTTGCCACAGATGATCTTCACCTGTCACCTTTAGGCTTTAGGTTGCTGGCAAAGGTTCTTGCCTCCCCCATAGTGCTTTTTTAGGCAATGTCATAAGAACAAAATTGCCAATGTAAAATTATCCTCCAGAAACAAACTCAGGGTTATGCTGCTTAATGCTAGGAGTCTAAATCATAAATTGCACTCACTTGCAGCACTTTCACCCTGGAAGATACTGATGTCTGCGCAGTCACAGAGACATGGCTCAAGACCGCAGAGAGTACCCCAGCCATGCAGGGCTACAATGGTTTCCACACGTTCAGACCACACAACAAACGTGAAAAAAAATAAGGGAGAAGGAGTAATCATCTTCATTAAAGACATATACACCTCTAGACTGGTTAAAAAGTATGACTTCCCTAGAGTTACTCCAAGTCCATCTAACTGTAGGAACCCCCCACCAAGTCATTGTTAGCTATAGGTCACCCACCATGAACTACAAAAACCATAGAGCCTACCTGGACCTACTTGTGTCACTCTCAGTACAGCCAAATACCCTGGTCATGGGTGACTTTAACTATCCTTCCATCGACTGGGTAACATATATGAGCACAAACATGCTCACTCAAAGGTTCCTGGGCTTGGTTAACAGAAATGCTGTGGAGCAGATAGTCAGCACCCCCACAAGGGGCTCTAACATCCTTGAAATACTGCTCACTAATATGGAGGATTGCTGCACCACCCCATGTGTGGGACCCTCCCTGGTAAAGTCTGAACATAAATCATTCTTGTTCGAAGTAACTGTCATACCTGACCCACCGTCAGGAGCAAAAAGGTTAAAAAATGAATCCAAAGCAAACTATAGCCTCTATATATATATATAGAGTGATGGCATCAGTAGTTTCAGACCCCCTTCCAACACTGACTACAATGACCCCTATAATGAGGAGTATGCAAATGTCCTGTATGAACACCTATATAAATGTATAGACTCAACTGTTCTGGAACGGATCAAATCAAGATCCTTATGAAAAATTAAGCCACCCTGGTGGACATCCAGCATAAATAGGTTATACAAAAAGAGAAATAAACTGCTGTCAAAAAACAAGAGGGAACAGTTGCAGCAAAGGAAGAACTCCCTCTAAAGCATAAACAAGCAGATTAGACCTCTTGTAAAGTCCTCTAAAGCTAGTTATGAAACTAAATTAGCATCCATAGCTAAGGGAAATCACAAAGCATTCTTTAGCTACATCCGAAATCTAAAAGGGAAGGCCCAGCTTTACGCCAAACTAGCTGTGGACAGTAAGACTTATAATGAATCTGAGGACATTGCCAACCTGCTGGTGGCCAGGTTTGGTGAAAACCTCACCTCCCCCCCGTCCCCACCAATCATATCCCATAACATACCTGTCACAAGTCTTCTGCTTAGTAACTCTAGAGAGCAGGTCATAGTTGCACTCTCCTAGGCCAAAAATGCAGCCGCTATGGGACCAGACAACATCCCAGGCTGCTTATTAAATGGTCTAAAATAGGAGTTAATGGAACAGCTGAGCATCTCAGTCTAAGCACTGGATTCGTCCCAGCTGATTGGAAAATAGCAACTGTAATTCCCTTGCACAAAGGGGGTCCCCTCAATCAACCCCAGGAACTATAGACCCATAATATCTGAAATGGCTTAGTGGTAAATCACTTTGGCTGTAGTGAGCAGGGTTCTGGGTTTGAGGCTTGCAAGGGCTGTTTATTTGGGTGGGAGGTTGGCATAATTGTTAAGGTGTTTACCTTACAGACACAATGTGCAGGGTTTGATTCTCAAATGGGGCAATTGGCTAGGCTTAAAATGGCCCACAAGAGCACTTAGTCTAGTACTAATCTATGAACCTATGAACCTATGAACCTATAAGCCTAACCAGCCTTATCTGCAAAGCTATGGAGAGAATCTTCATGGAGCTTATCAACAAGGATATTGGTGGCCTTCAAACTCTTGACCTGACCCAATTTGACTTTGTTAAGGGCAGATCTTGCCTGCTAAACCTGCTGGACTTCTTTGAGAATGTCACCAAAGCCCTGGATGAAGGCAAAACTGTTCACACTACCTATCTCAACCTAGCCAAGGCCTTTGACACAATCCCTCACTCAGGCATCATTGAAAAACTCATCCAGCTTGGGATTGACCCTTATATCACTAGATTTTGGGAGGGTGGCCTAATGGTTAAGGTGGTTGCCTTACAAACACAAGGTGCAGGGTTTGAGTCTCACAAGGGATAACTGGCTAGGCTTAAAATGGCTCGCAAGGGCAGTTAGCTTAGTACTAATCTATGAACCTGTGAGCCTATAAGATGGGTTGCCAATTGGCTCACAAACAGAACATATACAGTCAAAATTGGGGATGCCATCTCTACTAGCAGGCCTGTTACCAGTGGTGTTCCACAGGGATCTGTGCTAGGTCCCCTACTGTTTGGTATCTATTTTTCAGAAGTCCAGGTGAAAATAGATGGCCTATGGCTTTCCAGGTTTGCTGATGACTGCAAACTGGGTGCAATCATTGAAGCCCCCAAAGATGTCAACATACTACAAAATGGGCTTACACAGACAAATGATTAGTGTCAAAGCCATGGACTTAAACTAAACACAAACAATGCATTAGGAGAAACCTTTGTTAATTGCAACATTAATAATACCCCCCTAAGTTCAAACCCAGTGGTCAGAGATTTAGGAATGCAAGTTGATAGCAGCCTTAATTTTGATCATCAGATTATCAGGTATCCATGGTAGTAAGGACATTGCACACCTCATAAGCAATGGTATAGCATCCAAAGGTAAGGAGGTTATAACTCCCCTGTACTCAGCTCTCATCAGGCCAATAATGGGGTACAATGCTCCCTTCTGTATGTACCTCACCAGACACCTGCAGCAACTGTGGAGGCCTCAGAGGTTTCTCACCAAGAAAATTCAGGGCCTACAACAAATGACCTACATGAACAGACTGAAGGGCCCTATCACTTTACTCAGTATCATACAGACTGCTGGCCTGGCCTACAGAGCAGTTTCAGACCCTGCCTCAATGAAGCTGCTGTACATCTGAAAATCCAATGGGACAAGATTCACTCACTCTAGGGATCTTAACCAGGCCTGTGATATTAACAGGGTATGCTGGAGAGACAGACATGTCTCTCAGAGGTTACCACTCCTCTGGAACAAACTCCCAATTCATGTAAAATAGAGTTCCTCAATGACCCTATTTAAGCATAACCCAGACAATTGGATGGGAAACTGAATTTACACTGGGGGTTTCACCTATGTCCCTCTTAGACAGGGGCAGCTGGTGCTAATTTTAGATTCACTCGGAAACATAGGCTATATATCTTGGTCGATAAGGAAACAAGGGTATAACATGGCTAGGCTTGTAGATGCCTTAGGGCCAACAGCCTAGTAACCTGCTATGATCCTATGATAAGATTGTACTGCAGCTGAATGTTGCATGCTTGAGGAAGGGTTAAATTTTTTGCTGAGTAACATGACCAGTTTAGTTGACATAATCACCTGTTTGAAGATATTTACAGAAATTTAAAACATATTCCCAAAAAGGCAATCATATATTAATAATAATAATAATGTGTCCAGGAAATGCAATGTCTACAACCTCACATGCACCCAACATTTGTGACATTTAAGTCTTGCTGTGAAAACAAAAGCAGGCACTCGAAAAGCCTCCCATCCAAGTGCTTTTATAGATTAAATGATGAACAGAGAAGTGCTATGGAGATTTTTGAACAATAGACTAAGAATTATAAAGCAGATAAAGAGTCAGAGTGATTATGTCATGAAAATGATTAAACAATAAACTTAAGAATTATAAAAGCAGATAACTTACTAGACAGACTGTGTTAAGAAAATGACAGCTCTATTTTCAGAGTTTTTAATTTGGAGATTTCTCAGTATATTATGAATTTAGCATATTGGAAACAGATTACATGGAGGTGGAAATATTAACTAAGGGTTGGATTTCTGTGAGTTTTTATGAAAATCTTAAAGTAGAAAAGTCACTTTTGGGAGTTCATTTTGGGATAACAAAGATTTATAAGATTAATACTGATCCTCTGTTTAAGCTGATATCGTCTGAAATGGTTAAAAATAGAACCTCCTAGTAATTTTAGTCTAATGTAAATTAAAAGCTTGCTTAACAGTATGTTCTTTTTCATCTTCAGCTATGCTGATTTATATAAGAAAATCAAGGACATTAAGACATAACAAAATAATGTGCTTGTCACTATTGATATTTCATTTTTGTATACTATCTCCCAAGAATTGGATTTTAAATGGATGAGAGAAATGTTATTAGATGGTAATGATTTTGGCAATACTGACATTAACCTTATATGTAACTGGAAATGTTTTTGAAAATTAAGTTTACTTTTGTGTTGGCAAGTACTGCTACCAGGTTATTGGCATTGCCTGGGAACAGTTATAGCTCTGATCTTTGCAAACCTGGCTCTGTAATGTTAGGAAAATATGCAGTGTACATTTCTGAATACTGCTACAATGTATTATATAGCCAACATATTTTCTGTCGTGGCATTTCTTGTGGCAATGTCAATGTTTAAAGGCTTGTAAAATTTCTAAATGAATTTACTAAAGTTGCAAAATTTACAGTGTCTCGTGTTTTTAGACTTGTTAGCTTACAGTGACTGTGCAAATATGTTGATTACAAGAATTTTTATGAGGCATTCCAAGATGGCTGCCGACTAGACTAGTCCCTATTCTTTGAGCTCCTCACAGATTTGTAACATCTCTATTTTTTTACAACTTTGTAATAATATTTTTCCTCAGTTTTTTTCATAAAAGGATTCTACAAATCTCTCTACATACATTTGGAATATTTTTATCTTCGGAAATTTTATTTTGGGATATATTTTACCTCAGAACAGTTTGTGGTGTTATCTGATTTGGTCACCTGCTGCTTCAGAATCCTCCTGGAACTTGTCACTCTGGCATCAGCATCTAATCTCTGGGCATGGCTACTAAATCTGACTCCATGGAGACTCAGTCTCTGAAGGCCAAATTTTCTTCAGTGCACTCACCTGAAAAAGATACCACTTCCAAAAGATTGAGAACATCTAAAAATTCTCCTGAATCTTCCAAAGTAAGTAATAAAGACTTGAATGACTCAAACTTTTATTTAGATGAACTAAAGCTAGCATTAAAGCCTATACAAAGTGCTATTCAAAACTTCTCAGAACAATTTGCTGACTTTGGTAATACTTTAAAGCAAATAAATGACAGAATGAGTACTATTGAAAACAGTAATTCAGCTTTAGAGATAAAAATTGAGTCATTGGAAAGTGATCTAAAGTCTAAAGATAAAGCTATTTCTGAAATACAAACTAAATTGATAGACTTAGAAGCCAGGAGTCGCAGAAACAACATTATTATTCGTGGTTTGCCAGAATCTTATGATAATAATAATCTGCTGTCTGTGTCTAAGAGTATCTTTGAGGCATTATTAAACTGTGAAGCATCCTCAAAAATATAACTGTAGAGAGAGCACACAGAGCATTACGTGCAAGTCAAGATGCTTCTTCACCAAGGATTATATATACAAAGTTATTAAACTTCCAAGATGCTTTTCAAATTTTGCAAGCAGCTAAAAGTAAAAAACAGTTTGTATGGAAATCTCACAAATTGTCATTCTCACAGGATTTTCCTTCTCAAATAAAACTAAATAGACAAAAACTTTCTCCCTATTGTGCAGACTTGATAAAAAGAGGGATAAGATTTCGTATGTCTTATCCAAATACCTTGTCCTTTACATTTAATGAAAAAAGGTTTATGTGTTCTGATCCTAAGGGAGCAAAAGATGTTTTTTTTAAAGCATTTAAAAAGCTTCCGGATTCAGTCTCCTAATACTTCATTTATTTGTTGGGTACAAATGTGATGATTATATTTTTTTTCCTATAAATGATATGTTCCTACAGACAGTATGTGTAATTTACTGTTAAATCTATTCTTACCAAGGGTGTACACAGTGTTTATATATGCACAGTATATTCTTTTCCTTTCTTTTGAAAACAGGAAGAGATACTGTTTTTATTGTGAACAAATATATTCCTTCAGGAATATAGACTCAGTTTCTAGCTTTTAAATAAGCCTTGTGGTTCCTTTATGCTTTGCGATGTAGTTTTCATGTTTTGTTTAGTTATAACAAGTACAATGCTTTATTTCAATTACGAGCGTTTTGGAGGGAGATTTTAGAGACTCTCGAGGCTATACAGAGCGAAAATCTTCTGTTTTCTCCATCAGCTGTTGTTTCACTATGCCACGCACCCTCTATGAAGCTATGGAGTTCAGCAGTGACGTCATCACTTGCAGAAGACACTCGCTGGTTTCGTTTCAGATCAGGCTGTTGAAAGAAACGCTTGTTTGCTCATATACATTAAAATATGTGTTTTTTTTCTGTTTCTTTTGTTATATTTGGCATATGGGCTTATATAATTGATCTATTCTTCAGTCAGAAAGCACACTTCGCTTTAGTCAACTGCTGTCAGCTGGATACTTTCTCGTTTTAGTGAGGCTTTGCTCTTATGGAAGAAATGATGGAAAGTGTCTTCATAGGTCCAGATATAGCTCTGCTACATCTATTTTCAAGGTACAATTCTTATTTAATATATATAATAGCTTATTTTCAAGTCATTATGTACTGTTTTTCATATCAAGTAAAATATTTTGTTCTTTTAAGTAAAAGTGTGCATAGTTTGAAGCAACATAAGGGTATTTTAGATAAACTGATTTTCACATCTGAATACTCAGATAATACGCTTAACAAATATACTCTGGGTTATATGTTGTAATAGAAACATGATATAAATGTACATATTTGTACAGTATAATAATTTTGTTTTCCTATTCAGATCTAAATGTTTTGTTTAAATAATTTTTTGTGTCCATACAGGAGAATTGTAGACTACATTTCTTGCTAGTTTAAAAATTAATTTGTTATATTTATGTTTGTAAGTAAAGCATATGTATATGGACACATTCCTCCAAATGATTAACTTGTTACATTCCATCACAAACAACAGACAATGGAAATGTATGCTGAATTTGTTTTGTAGAATGTCTTCAGTGACAAATCCATACATGTTTGATTAAAATTCAGGTAAAATGCAACTGGCTAAATGCATGTAACATGTAAGATGATAAATAGAAACTACTGTGTAAGATTCCAGTAATTTTTCTTTACATTTTTTTTGGTTTTACCAATAGATGCTTATTAGTAAAGTGTGTTTGCTTATGATGTTAAAATATGGATGTAAACACATTTTTAAGGTGGTTAGTAGTCCAGCAGCTCTAAGCTTTTATTTTGCTGGCTAGGGAGGGAGACTTCTCACTTTTTACCTGTTTTAATTTTTAGTTGTTAACCATATTTCATATATTTATGCTGTGAGTCAGATTTTAATGTCATAGTTATTCATAATATCACTATAGTGAAACATGATTTTTTACATAACTAAAACATTAATGTTAAATTTATCTTTCTTATACTTTTTATATACGGTAATTTATATATATTTGATTCATTTTAATATTTAGAATGTGATGCTGAGGAAATTCTTTAAATTGTTGTATATCTTACTTAAAATTGGAGCTCGTATACTAAATACGTGAGTAGGGATTGAGTATGTTGGACATCTTGTATTTAGGTAGTTATGTAAATATGTTTGATATTATAATAATGTTTTCTTGTTTAGTTAGGTTTTTATATAAAGTTTACTATGCTAATTTGATACAAATCTATTTGGTAGTGTTAACCAATATCACTTACTTGATTCACTTATATTTTTCTTCTCTCGCAGGGGGTGGGTGGTTAGGCACTGGGGTACTTGGGAAGAAATATTACAGGATCTTTAAAATAATCTTTTTGGGAGATATCAAGTTACATTATAATAAGTATAAGGAACTGAGGTTTATAGTTATCAACACATCTTATCAAGCCTTAGATATATGTTATATATCTATTTTTATTTAATTATATGACCTTAAATATTGACTCATGGAATGTGAGAGGGCTACAAAATAAAAATAAGAGATCCCTATTGTTTCATCTTCTATTTAAATCACAGGCTAATATTTGCTTCCTACAAGAGACACACCTAAATAGAGAAGACTTTGATAAAGAAAAAAGCAAGAAATGGATTAAAATGATAGTAGCAGCTGGTAATAGTACAAATTCAAGTGGGGTGGCCATTATAGTTAAAAATAATTTTCAGGGAACTATTTCTGATGTGAAATATGATGAGAATGGAAGATGGTGTTACATTATCTCCTGTTTCCATGATATTGATAAACCAATTATATTTTTTAATCTTTATGGCCCTTGTGAACAACAACATATCTTCTTTATACAAATTTATAATATTCTCTCCTCTTTTAAAGATCATTACTTTATTTTAGGGGGGGACTGGAATGCTATCATTAATCCTGACATTGACCGTACTAGTAAATCCTCCTCGTATAATTTCCAAGCATCCATCGCCTTGGAAGAAATAATAATGGACCTCAACCTCACAGACCCTATTTCTCATATAACACAGTATGACAGAAAAAAAAAATTTCACATACTATTCAAAATGTTATAAGTCATGGTCAAGATTAGATTTTTTTCTTATTTCCAACTTCCTTACTAATAGGAAAATTAGTTACTCTCTTGAACCCAGATTTTTTGCTGATCACTCTAGAATATCTCTTGGAATTAGTTTGGCTTCAAATACATTAGATACATCTTTATACAATAATTGGACACTGAATAATAACTTACTTTCAAATGAAAATACACATAAATTAATAACTGAAACATTGAAAGAAACATATCTTAATTTAGTCAAATCAGATATTCCTTTAGATATACAATGGGCTGCATGTAAGGCAACCCTTAGAGGTATATTTATTAACAAAGCATCATATCTTAAAAACAATATAGAAATAAAGAATTACAGTTAAAAACAAAAATTCAGAATTTGGAAAATCAATACAGAATATGTCCTAATTCCTCTACATATGATTTATTATTAAGTTCCCAAAAGAATTACTGCTTCTACACCAACATAATCTTACCATATCAGAGCAAAGGCTCTTAGCTACATACTCTGAATGGGCACAGGTTCCTTCTAAAGTGCTAGCCAGAATAATTAAAGGTAATCAATCTCTTCCTAGAATTTCGTCAATAAAACATAACAACAAGTTCTATAATACTGATTCAGAAATTATGCAGCTCTTTACATCACTGTTCTCAGAGATATACTCAAAGGAAAACAATTCTAGGAATAAACAACATATTGTGAATTTTCGTCCTCTATCAAATTTCCTAGGTTAAATGATCAACAAAAGAATACACTTTCTGCCCCGTTGACTATTAAAGAAATATCGGAAGCCATTAGCAGACTTAAGACTAGTAAATCTCCGGGACCTGATGGCTTTACACCCGAATTTTTTAAAACTTACTCATCTGAGCTTTCACCCCTTCTTTTTGAAATTTTTAACTACATAATGATTAATGGTATATCTGACCTGTATTGGAACACCTCAAAAAACATTTTAATTTTGAAAAGGGACAAAGAAAAAACTGATCCTAATAATTATAGACCTATTTCTCTGATTAACATTGATATAAAAATTTTAGCTTCTTTACTTGCGTTTAGACTAAAAAATGTCTTACCATTCTTGATCTCTTCGGAACAGGCAGGTTTTATGTCACATAGACACTCATGGGATAATACCCTAACAATCGATTCTCTTATACACTTTGTTAAAAAAGATTCAAATCCAATGTATGCACTGATCCTGGATGCTGCTAAGGCTTTTGATAGGGTCAACTGGGACTTTCTTTTTCACATTATGTCTTGCTTTAATATACCATCTTCTTATATAGACTTTATTAGAATCTTATATAAAAATTCTTATACCTTTCTTTATATTAATAAGAAAGTATCTAAAAGTATAAAGATCATTAATGGTACAAAGCAAGGTTGCCCGCTATCTCCTTTTTTATTCAATTTATATGTAGAGCCTTTATAATTATATATAACACAAAATACCTTCCATAAGATTCCTAGAATTCTTAACACTAAAGTTTGTTTGTCGGCTTTTGCAGATGATCTTATAATATATTTTCAAACACCTTGCTCAGACTTTTCAAAACTAATTGGTTCCATTGAAGGATTCTCTGAGGTCTCAGGATATCAGATTAACACTCAAAAAACATATATTCTCCCCATAAACCCACTTGCTCACAAATCATATTTGTTTCCTGATCACACTTTCCAGATAGTTCAGAATTTTAAATATTTGGGGATTTTTATAAATCATAATGGTCTCTCCACATTTCAGAATAATTTAGCTAAAGCATGGTCGTCTATTATACTTGATCTAAATAGATGGAAATTGCTTAATTTATCACTTCTATCAAAAGCAGCAATAATAAAAATGAATATTCTCCCCAGACTGCTATTTCAATTTAATGCTGTGGATCAGTTGATTCCAAAATCTTTTTTCTCAAAATTAATAAAGTCCTGGCTAGTTTTTTATGGTTTCCCAAATCAGTGAGAATTTCTTACATTAAATTAATTTCTCCTAAAAATAAGGGAGGACTTGGTCATCCGAACTTTCATCTTTATTACTTGATTATCTCGGCCAATAAATTATTATCTATTCTGAATATAAATACTGAGAAATATAATCAATACCCTATCTGGACAAAATTATGGTATCAACACATCTTAACTAAAAATATTAATCCATTAGCTCTTCCTTTTCTTTCTTTAGATGTCATGAAAAAATTAAAAATTCCTAATTCTTTAAAACAAAAAATTTTTGCTTTCCAAGAACTGCTAAAACTTGTCAACTTAGAAAATACATTTCAATTAATGCAACCTCTCCATCTCAATCCTAATATTAATTTAGATAATATTTCTTTTAATCTTTCAAACTTTCCCCTGATCAAAGATCTCACTGTTTGGGATCTGTTACAATACAAAAATGAAACTCTCACTAATATGCGCAAAATTCTTAAGGTTAATGTTAATTATTTAACCAACTTACATCAAATAAGAGATATTGTCAATGCTAATTTTCTATACACCAAAGTAGATAACGTAGATATTACTAATTATAAAGCGGTTATACAGGTACTTACACTCCCAAAGAAAATGTTATCTAAATCCTATAATCTTATTAATCAAATAATTCATAATACAATTTGTCTCTTTTCCAATTATTGGGACAAACATAATTCTCATATATCTATTAATCAGAAACTCTCAGCTATTAAAAATACACTAGAACACTCACCCTTCAAAAAACTCTTTTACACCCAACTAATGATTAATAATAATGCATATTTTACTCCTTCTAAACTTAACAAATTTGACGCTAATAAATCGGCTTTGTGTTCTTGTTGTTCTCACCCTAATGCAGATCTTCTACATATTTTTTGGTCTTGCTATCACTCACATAAACTTTGGACTTCCCTAAAAGTCCGTTTACAGAAAATGGGCTATCATAAATCCACCCTATCCTGGGAGACTGCATTACTACATATACCAAATATTTATCTCTCCAAATTGGATTCACAAGTACTAATATACATATGTTCACTTATAAAACTTTATATCACCCAAAATTGGCTAGATCGTACTAAACTGAATTGGAATAATTTTAAAATTCTAGCCTGTACATATATCAGTGTGCAGAAAATGATAGTGAAAAGTCCCAAGAAGTCAATACAAATCAACAAAGCTATAGAAAAGGTGCTACACATTATTAATAGTGTATAGTTGGCTACTCTCCTTTTGGGTTTCATGGACCTCAGTCTCCTTTATATCTATATACCTGCTTTATTTTAGATCTATATCTATTTTGATATATTTTTTGGTTAACATTAGTTTATGTTGTAGATAGTTATTGTATGTTCTTAGACTGCATTGAGATATAAACATTTATCATACAAAATTGTGTTATTATAAATATCTCCTAACGTTTCATTTTTTTTCCTCAATATGTATTTTAATGTTTGTTGTTGTTGTATTTTTATTTCAATGTCCTAAAAATTCAATAAAAAGTTTTTTGAAAAAAAAAAAAAGAATTTTTATAAAATAAGAAGGAAGCAACAACTACCTGCACTTTTAATCTGTGAATCCCAAGTTAGTTAAAGACAATGTTTTAAGACTGCAAGTGATTCAAGTGGTTCAAATTTCAAGACTCACATTGTTAACTTAAATAGTTTTCTTATTAATTTTGTTCAACATATTTGGTGAACTGGGTAGTGGACATATCCATATGGACTCATTTCAGCCCTCTTTGAATACAACATTAATTATACATTACAAGGGTTAAAATGTTATGGAGTTGCAGTAAGACTGCATAAGAAATATATATATGTGTGTGTGTGTGTGTGTGTGTGTGTGTGTGTGTGTGTGTGTGTGTGTGTGTGTGTGTGTGTGTGTACGCCTAAACCCCTGCACATTATATATGTTTTAACACATAATACTACTGTGCAGTGTTAGAATAGTCAAAAAAATTGAGTGATATATATTCTGTAGCAAATATACCATAAAAAGCTTTTTATGTTGGAAAACTAGAAAGTTAAGGATTCATACTTATTTTATTTATTTATTTCTGTTTGTTTAGCAGGAAAGTCTAACTGGGCAAACAAACCCCTTTTCAGTGGAGGCCCGGGAAGAAAACCTCCATGAGAAATAATAACAGTAATATATATACTACATGGAGAACAGTCTGGTAATATTTAACAGAATTACATACGAAGTGCCACAAGAACTAGTTACAGTAATACCTGTTACAACATACAGAATGCTCAGGTAACATTAGTAGCATTACATATGAAATGATGTTGAGTAAAACAGATAATTATGAAATAACTATATTTGCAGCAATGTAATCAGCATTAGTTGCAGTTAAGTAGTAGTACTTAGGTCAGATATATATATTTTGTCATCAGAAGAATAGAAGACAGGAAAATAAGACAGAGAGAGAAGGGAAAGTCACTGACATGTATGTGTAGATAGTAGAGGTAGTTTAGGAATAATGTAGCCTGGAGAATAGCATATGAACATGTGTATTCTGTTACAAAGTAGAATACATAAAATATTTTATTTAGGCATATACCAGTGTCCCAATTTATTTATGTTTTCCATTATTTTACATGTTGGAGAAAGTGTCTGTGGATAAAACAATGAAAGGGGAAAAGATGAGGAGTTATTTAAGCAATAGCCAACAATGTGGTGTGGTATATTGAAGATTTACCCATGGTTGGAGTGGTTTAATCATGACGGCAAAGCCCGAGTGATTAAATAAAGCCAACTATTTGTAAATCTTCAATATACCACAACCAGAAAGTTGGTTATTGCTATTATGCAATGACATTATTTAAGAAAAAAAATATTTACTTTTCTTAAATAATGTCTTTGTATAACGGCGCATTACTGTTCTTCCACCGGTGGTGGTATACTGCTTCCTTGTGTTGATGTACTGCGCATGTGTATGGGACTTGCATTCCCATGCATACCCAGTACATCAATGCTTTGAAATGGAAGCAACAGAGAAAAGAAAAGAAAGTCTCCATTGCTCCATTTTTTTTTAATTTAAAAAAAAAAAGTTTTGGACACTTTATACCAACGGAAAAAAGTTTGGGCGACCGGACCTTTTTCCGTTGGTATATTGTAGGATTTACAACAGGCACGCTGGCCAATCAGCGTGCACATTTTGGAATATTAATGGGGGGCCATTGTATAATTCTTGGGTTACCATGTGTATCATTGAATGGTGTTTTGTCAAATCACAAAGCACTGAACAAATATTCCATGGAATACACCTAACTGAGTCTTAATTAAGCATGTAGGAAAGGTAGACTTGCCTACCCCCGCAATACCACTGGTAGTATTTATTTAAAAGATTTGATGAGTTATGATTTACAGGATACTTTTTCTTGCACTGTGATCTGATGAGGAACATTGCAATGAAAAAGTATAGACTCTTGATAGAAGAGAGTATTAACAGGTGTTATTAAATGCTTGCCAAAAACCTGTTTAATGACATGCAGAATGTTAAAAGCATTTTAAAGGCACAGCCCCTTAAACACTAATTTGCATATATTTATGTTTTATATCTTCTGTTTTAACTAGTTTAACGTGAATATTTTATAAATTGCATTTATTGTTGCAGAATGCAGTTTCAGTTCAAGAAAAAGTTCCTATTGAAAGAAAGCATATACAAATGTTTAATAAAAGCTTGTTTGTCAAATGGATGTAACAGCACTTAGATTTGTTAATCACCTCCAACCTTTCTTCAGAAATAATATTCTGAGACAAAAATGGGGAAGCATTAAATATCCACTTGGGGTTATGGTGATTAAGCTTCTACAGCTTTCTATGAAACTATGAACCTACTATAATAACACAAAATGTTCTTCTCGCCTTCATTCTTACGACCCCCCACCTACCCCCATCCAATGTCTGGAAGTTTGAGAGAGGCTCTACTTTGGTTTTGGTTCTTCTGAGGAGTTTCCTTTCACTAATTGTCCTTAGGATTTCCTTTGAAATCTGGTTTAGATTTACCACTAGTTGGCAGCAAACAAGATCTGGGGAAGGTAGAGGTGCATTGTGGGATATGGTTTTGGCCTCAAACTGTTAGAGACCTCGAGCTTTGCAATATGACCGGCTCGGAGCTGAGGATCAGCTTCGAATCCATCAGTAAGAATGAAGGCAAGAAGAACAGCTCGCATGGAACGTTATGGCAAGTACATAACTTCTTTTTTTGCTTATTGAATTACATATGGATTGAGAGTTATTGTTTTCAATTTGTGATTTTTTTTCTGTTATGTGGAATCGTGTCAAATGCATTAGAAAGGTCAAGATAAGCAGTATACACTGTTAGATCTTCTCTCTTTTCCTCATCCTCATAACATCATCCAAGCTGGAAATATTGTATCCAAGGTTCTCAAATTAACTGTACCTCCTACCATCATCTTATGAATTATTAGCTCACCCTTAGGGGTTCTTCTGTTGTTGGCATTGTTAGCTAGGCCTACGATGGTTGGCACATTGCTAGTTTAGGTAAAACACATAAAATCTATTAATTGCTTTTACCATAACCTTTTAAAAAATGTCATATAATTGAATTGAATAGGCAAAATCTGTCCTTAACAAACCTTTGCTGTTCAATATCAAACAGAATCTGTTCCTTATCTAACAGACGTAGGTTTCCTGTACAATGCTAAATAACCTTCATTTTAACTCTCTCCATGCTACTATCTAGAAAACTGTTCATGCTGATTGGTCTAAAATGGGGTTACCACCTTCTCAAATGCTCAAAGTGGGACATTTTTGTGGAAACATGAGATTTTGCAGGACAAAGTATACTCACGACCAGTGCAGAGGACAGAACTTCCTTTTTTGTCAAAATAAAAGTTTCTTATTGTAGCATTTGAGTTGTTTATGCTATTTCTTATAATATTTAGGTGTTTCAGATACAAAATAAATGTTTTATGCAACTATTAAAGAAAACATAGGAAATACATTTTGTCCTAAAATCTCAGGATATTTGCCATTTTTTTAGTTTTTATCACAGGACACAACTGCCCAAAGAGGGACGCGTAGTAACCCTAGTCTAAAACTGACTGGCTCTGATGTAATATCCTCCATCTCCTATTGAGTGAACTGTAATTACTACAGCCAGCTGCAATAGGTTGCCGATGTACCCATTTGTTAACATTTTGTTTAATATGATTGCATGAGGTTTAGTTATGTTTCCTTTATTTTTCTGAAGAAAATCACAATGTAATGTCTTTTGGCCCCACAGAACTTCAATTTCTCTGAAGTGAAGGCCAATGTCAATGGCCTCTGGCTGACTAACTTTGCAGATGATTGCAAATTAGGAGCTGCCATTTAATTTCCCACTGACACAAATGTTCTGTAGGAAGGGCTGACACAGACAAGTAACTGGTGCCTGGTCCATGGACTAAAACGAAATGCCAAGCAATGCATAATAGTATCCTTCAGGAAGTCATCTACGCTTGGTAACTATCATATTGACAACACACACCTAAGAACTGACCTAGTAGTCAGAGACTTGGGGACACACATAGACAGTAATCTAGCCTTTGACCATCACATGTCTACAGTAGTGAGGAAATTATTCTATGTTGGGCAGCTTATAAAACATAAGTATGGTATCTAGGTCCAAAGAAGTCATTGTTTCACTGTATTCGGCATTCATCAGACCTATCATTAAGTACAATGCCCTCATTGGTGTGTACCTAAACAGGCATATCCAACAATTGCAATGTCCACAGAGGTTCCTCACTAAAAGAGTACAGGGGGTAAGTAACATGTCCTCTGCAGACTACCTAAAGGCCCTATCCCTGTATTCTATTTTCTACAGGCTGTTGAAGGGAGATCCATGCCTGGCATACAAGGCATTGACAGACCCCACTCTGATGAATCTCCTTCATATCTACAAAACAAACAACATTAGAATTACCCATTCTAAAGACTTAAACCTTGCCTGTGATATAAACAGGACCTGCTGGAGAGACAGGTATGTATCCCAGAGACTACCCCTTCTCTGGAACAGGCTCCTCATCCATGTACAGCAGAGTTCCTCCCTAACCTAATTCAAGTGTAACTTGGACAACTGGATGGGAAACAAGAAATTCATCCATGGTTTGGCACCTATATCTCAAATGGAGATAGGCAGCCTATAAATGGTTCATCTCCCAGGCCCCTGCTTGTAAATGTTTCACCTCCCAAGCCCCTGCTTATACTTATCAAGGGTACTAGCACTTGTCAGAGATTTGGAATGTGTAGCTAGGCTTAAAAAAGGCCCTTGTGGTCATTAGCCTAGTAAACACCTATGAAATTATGAACTTTTAATTTCACAGGTGGCAGCAGTTATCATGTTTGTAGCTATATAAAGGATATCTGCCTTTGGCTCTACAACTCTTGGGCATATGCCTTTATTTAGTGTGAAGTTTACGCAAAGTTTTTCTGCAATACATTCATTATATGGCAGGGTAATCACTTCATTGTTTACTAATATCATGTTGCATTCAGAAATTTTCCCTATTCCCTCTTCTTATGTAATTAATTGATTTATTTTTTACAGCCTTTGAGACCCAACTGAGTTTGCAGTTTGGTCTAGACAATTTGATGTGAAAAGTAAGTAGTTTCTGTACTTTGTGTATTCTACTCCCCTTTTATGAGTAAAGTTTTGAAAGATAAATGGCATCCCTTTTTTGTGTTGAATAAATCATTAATTTTCTGATTTCCCTAAAGTTTTTTTTTTAATTTTCTTGCATATTTGGAGTTTACAAGAATATGTTCCTTAATATATTTATAACATTCTAAACAAATTATTTTGAGTTATTTACGTCAGTATCAATGTCTGTATTCATAAGTATCAATTGAAAAAGCAACAATCTCAAAGCCTCAGTCATAGTGGTAATAAAACAAAACTTATAAACAACCACTGAATGAAAACAAAAAAACTGACACACAGTAAAAACTAGACACAATTTTAATGATGATTTAGTGCTTTTGACCTTAGAATAGTTCTTCTTCAGAATAAAAATTCATTCAAACACCAAAGTTTAAATTGAAAAGCCGCAAATTGCTAAACCAATAGCAACACGCTACTAATTAAGTTTATAGCACAAGTGCATCTTTAAAGAAAACTAATTCAAACAAAAAAATTGATTGAAACAAACAAGAAAAAATACATAATATTTAAATGCAATACGTACTTCAAGCATGACTTAAAGAATACCAACTGTTAAAAACTGTGACTTACACCTTTTTGTTTTGTATTCATAAGTATATATATAAAAAAACAGAATAAATCCCAAGGTAGCAAACAAGAGGCAAACTAATAAAAATAACCACCAGAGGCGAAAAGGTTAAATAGTTAAATAAGAACCAGTTAGACTCACAGGAACTTTAGCATGCTCAAGTTTAATCAATGCTTTGGTTCAAATAAAGACTTCATCAAGTATGAATTCTAAACCATGTAATCACATGGGCCCACTTTTAAATTTCGAAATACCAAAATCTCGAATTTTGAGACACCGAACTCAAAGCATCGAGATTTTGGTATCTCGAAACTTAAAAGTGCACAAAATAAAAAAAAGACAGCTAAAATAATGTTTTTGCAGGGGGCAAGCCCCCCTGCACCCCACACCCCCCCTACTTAAATATACCAACTCCGAGAACGCGCTACAGTGAAGAGAACGGTAATGCTCCCATTCCACTTACCATTCTCTTCCCTGTAGCGCAATCTTGGAGATGGTATATTAAAGTATGGGGGTATGGGGGGTGCAGGGGGGCTTCCCCCCTGCAAAAACATTCTTTTACTTGTTTTTTTTTTTTTTTGCTCAGTTTTAAGTTTCGAGATACCAAAATCTCGATGTTTTGAGTTCAATATCTCAAAACTCAAGATTTTGGTATTTTGAAATTTAAAAGTGGACCCAATCACACATATATATACTACCATGAACAATGTAAATTCATATCTGATGAAGTCATTATTCGGACGAAAGCTGCAAGTCTAGCTGGTTCTTATTTAACCTTTTCACCTCTGGTGGTTATTTTTATCAATTCATAAGTATATAATTTGCTGCACTAGAGTCTTCTACTGATTGATGACCTTAAACTATATATACTGCTGCAATAAATACAGCTGCTATGAAGGTCACATGTTAAAGGCAAGGTAGTTAAAACATAAAAGACATAAGCACAACTATGGGACCTGTCAAAATTTTGGGACATTTTGAGAAAAAGAAACTATTTACAGTAGGAGAATTTGATTTTTGAAAGTAATTTAACTGCTAATTTAATGACCAGTAGACTATGGATACTGAAGCTTTCAACTTGAAAACCAATAATCATGTCCTACTTTCCAAGTCCTAAGTAAACAAAATGAATAAATACATACATAAATAAACAAACTGATAAAAATATGGGCTGGAGTATTTTGAGATTTCAATAAAATATAATGTGGCTTAAATAAGAACTATTATTAATAAATTGACTGAGATGTATTTAAATTAAATTAAAAGATTCAGCTATTTTTCTCCTTCCCCTCCACATTTGAGAAGATAACATAAAATGTTAAAAAGCAAGAAAATTTATTATACAATGTAATAAAGATATTTTAGTTCAATGTTTATTCAAATGGTAATATTATTTTTAAAAATGAACAAGTTAGTCAACAGTATACTTTAGCCAATATGAATTAATGTTTTTAGATACCTAGTAAGAAAACAGTGCTGTCTCTAAGGTTATCAGTGAAGCAAAACATTTTTCATTCATATCTGCACCACTCCAGCTGGAAGAAAGATAGCAGCAGTAGCAGCAGCCCCTGATGAAATAGGGAGATAATGTTTTTCAAGTGGTAGGCTGCTGGAAGCAGGGCAATACACAAAATAAAAAGCCTTTTTTTACAACTGACCGAGCAATTCATTTCAGAAAAAAAATAGTAGGAGTGAATCTGTCACTTTTCTGATATTTTACATCAGATAGGCTAGATTCAGACCTACTGAATCTAAAACTGTTTGGCACTTTCTGAGCAGTAACGCCAGCCATCTTACATTAAGAGGGCCCTCCTGCACCCTTGTGGCAGAAGAGTGTAGTTACGGACCCATCTGAGTTGGAGATTGTTGGAACAAGGCTTAGCCTTGGGCTTTCCTATTGGTTGGATTGTTTGAAAACTGTTTTACTTAGCTGTTATTTAAACACAGTGTTTGTCCATAGTTGTGTACCACTCAATGAGGGTTAGCACTGCTGTGTATAGACATAAATGCTAAAAAAAAATACATTTTTCCCCAGATAACTGCTAGGAAACCCTCCTAAGATTCCCTCCTTCTAGGCACGCAACACAGTTGCACCCTGCTGCCCAGAGAGCAACCCAGCTGCTCTTTCTGAGGTGCCTGTGCAAGTTTTCTACACCTAAACCTCACACAGATTAGCTGATTTTACTAGTTCTGCAGCAGAACCTAGTCCATCTAGCCCACCCTCCACCATTTATTACAGAACACACCTGACATAATGGAAGGTCAGTTTCCCACGATTTCTCCACCAGCCTGATTGACATGGTCATCCTGAGACAATGTAGCAATTGCCTCATGTATACAGACAGCCTACTACTCCTAAAACATGCAAATAAATATGTGAACGATGTATCTATACTATGAATCTGGAATCAATCCTGTCTCTCGTAATATCATACTAAATACCAAGCAGGTTGTCAGCACCCACACTCCACCTCCCACACATACAAAGTACAAAACACATAAACCCACATGCATGGGGGTACTCACGAGAAATATACCAAAAGAGCAAAGGCCTCCCAAGCGCAAACCTTCCGCACACAATACAGTCCCAACAGCACCCACTACACATAATAACACACACATCAGTATCTCACCCAATAAGCTCCTAAGGCAGGGCATATCTAAACCAAATGTCTTGGTTATAGATGACTCCATAGAGAGACAGACAGATGTCCACCTCACTAGGCTGGACAAGGAGAAGGTCATGGTCAGCTGTCTGCCTGGTGGTAGGATCCACCAAATCGGCATGCACTCACATTTCTCAACAACTACTGTAATGACTCTGTCATAGTCCATGTTGGAGTGGGTGACTTGAGACATACCTCACTAGACTATAAGAAGAGAGACATGATGGAGCTTTCAGATCATGTGTCCCAGGCAGGTATGTCCCTAGCCCTAAGCAGCATTCTTCCCTCACCCAGGATGATGCCACAATACAGACAAAAAATGATTGACTTCAACAATTGGCTTAGCTTCTGGTGTCAATCCAGGGGGACAGCCTGGAATGATAAGGTCGACACACCACGCTACTTTGCCACAGATGATCTTCACCTGTCACCTTTAGGCTTTAGGTTGCTGGCAAAGGTTCTTGCCTCCCCCATAGTGCTTTTTTAGGCAATGTCATAAGAACAAAATTGCCAATGTAAAATTATCCTCCAGAAACAAACTCAGGGTTATGCTGCTTAATGCTAAGAGTCTAAATCATAAATTGCACTCACTTGCAGCACTTTCACCCTGGAAGATACTGATGTCTGCGCAGTCACAGAGACATGGCTCAAGACCGCAGAGAGTACCCCAGCCATGCAGGGCTACAATGGTTTCCACACGTTCAGACCACACAACAAACGTGAAAAAAAATAAGGGAGGAGTAATCATCTTCATTAAAGACATATACACCTCTAGACTGGTTAAAAAGTATGACTTCCCTAGAGTTACTCCAAGTCCATCTAACTGTAGGAACCCCCCCATCAAGTCATTGTTAGCTATAGGTCACCCACCATGAACTACAAAAACCATAGAGCCTACCTGGACCTACTTGTGTCACTCTCAGTACAGCCAAATACCCTGGTCATGGGTGACTTTAACTATCCTTCCATCGACTGGGTAACATATATGAGCACAAACATGCTCACTCAAAGGTTCCTGGGCTTGGTTAACAGAAATGCTGTGGAGCAGATAGTCAGCACCCCCACAAGGGGCTCTAACATCCTTGAAATACTGCTCACTAATATGGAGGATTGCTGCACCACCCCATGTGTGGGACCCTCCCTGGTAAAGTCTGAACATAAATCATTCTTGTTCGAAGTAACTGTCATACCTGACCCACCGTCAGGAGCAAAAAGGTTAAAAAATGAATCCAAAGCAAACTATAGCCTCTATATATATAGAGTGATGGCATCAGTAGTTTCAGACCCCCTTCCAACATTGACTACAATGATCCCTATAATGAGGAGTATGCAAATGTCCTGTATGAACACCTATATAAATGTATAGACTCAACTGTTCTGGAACGGATCAAATCAAGATCCTCATGAAAAATTAAGCCACCCTGGTGGACATCCAGCATAAATAGGTTATACAAAAAGAGAAATAAACTGCTGTCAAAAAACAAGAGGGAACAGTTGCAGCAAAGGAAGAACTCCCTCTAAAGCATAAACAAGCAGATTAGACCTCTTGTAAAGTCCTCTAAAGCTAGTTATGAAACTAAATTAGCATCCATAGCTAAGGGAAATCACAAAGCATTCTTTAGCTACATCCGAAATCTAAAAGGGAAGGCCCAGCTTTATGCCAAACTAGCTGTGGACAGTAAGACTTATAATGAATCTGAGGACATTGCCAACCTGCTGGTGGCCAGGTTTGGTGAAAACCTCACCCCCCCCCCACCCCATCCCCACCAATCATATCCCATAACATACCTGTCACAAGTCTTCTGCTTAGTAACTCTAGAGAGCAGGTCATAGTTGCACTCTCCTAGGCCAAAAATGCAGCCGCTATGGGACCAGACAACATCCCAGGCTGCTTATTAAATGGTCTAAAATAGGAGTTAATGGAACAGCTGAGCATCTCAGTCTAAGCACTGGATTTGTCCCAGCTGATTGGAAAATAGCAACTGTAATTCCCTTGCACAAAGGGGGTCCCTCAATCAACCCCAGGAACTATAGACCCATAATATCTGAAATGGCTTAGTGGTAAATCACTTTGGCTGTAGTGAGCAGGGTTCTGGGTTTGAGGCTTGCAAGGGCTGTTTATTTGGGTGGGAGGTTGGCATAATTGTTAAGGTGTTTACCTTACAGACACAAGGTGCAGGGTTTGATTCTCAAATGGGGCAATTGGCTAGGCTTAAAATGGCCCACAAGAGCACTTAGCCTAGTACTAATCTATGAACCTATGAACCTATGAACCTATAAGCCTAACCAGCCTTATCTGCAAAGCTATGGAGAGAATCTTCATGGAGCTTATCAACAAGGATATCGGTGGCCTTCAAACTCTTGACCTGACCCAATTTGACTTTGTTAAGGGCAGATCTTGCCTGCTAAACCTGCTGGACTTCTTTGAGAATGTCACCAAAGCCCTGGATGAAGGCAAAACTGTTCACACTGCCTATCTCAACCTAGCCAAGACCTTTGACACAATCCCTCACTCAGGCATCATTGAAAAACTCATCCAGCTTGGGATTGACCCTTATATCACTAGATTTTGGGAGGGTGGCCTAATGGTTAAGGTGGTTGCCTTACAAACACAAGGTGCAGGGTTTGAGTCTCACAATGGATAACTGGCTAGGCTTAAAATGGCTCGCAAGGGCAGTTAGCTTAGTACTAATCTATGAACCTATGAGCCTATAAGATGGGTTGCCAATTGGCTCACAAACAGAACATATACAGTCAAAATTGGGGATGCCATCTCTACTAGCAGGCCTGTTACCAGTGGTGTTCCACAGGGATCTGTGCTAGGTCCCCTACTGTTTGGTATCTATTTTTCAGAAGTCCAGGTGAAAATAGATGGCCTATGGCTTTCCAGGTTTGCTGATGACTGCAAACTGGGTGCAATCATTGAAGCCCCCAAAGATGTCAACATACTACAAAATGGGCTTACACAGACAAATGATTAGTGTCAAAGCCATGGACTTAAACTAAACACAAAAAATGCATTAGGAGAAACCTCTGTTAATTGCAACATTAATAATACCCCCCTAAGTTCAAACCCAGTGGTCAGAGATTTAGGAATGCAAGTTGATAGCAGCCTTAATTTTGATCATCAGATTATCAGGTATCCATGGTAGTAAGGACATTGCACACCTCATAAGCAATGGTATAGCATCCAAAGGTAAGGAGGTTATAACTCCCCTGTACTCAGCTCTCATCAGGCCAATAATGGGGTACAATGCTCCCTTCTGTATGTACCTCACCAGACACCTGCAGCAACTGTGGAGGCCTCAGAGGTTTCTCACCAAGAAAATTCAGGGCCTACAACAAATGACCTACATGAACAGACTGAAGGGCCCTATCACTTTACTCAGTATCATACAGACTGCTGGCCTGGCCTACAGAGCAGTTTCAGACCCTGCCTCAATGAAGCTGCTGTACATCTGAAAATCCAATGGGACAAGATTCACTCACTCTAGGGATCTTAACCAGGCCTGTGATATTAACAGGGTATGCTGGAGAGACAGACATGCCTCTCAGAGGTTACCACTCCTCTGGAACAAACTCCCAATTCATGTAAAATAGAGTTCCTCAATGACCCTATTTAAGCGTAACCCAGACAATTGGATGGGAAACTGAATTTACACCGGGGGTTTCACCTATGTCCCTCTTAGACAGGGGCAGCTGGTGCTAATTTTAGATTCACTCGGAAACATAGACTATATATCTTGGTTGATAAGGAAACAAGGGTATAACATGGCTAGGCTTGTAGATGCCTTAGGGCCAACAGCCTAGTAACCTGCTATGATCCTATGATAAGATTGTACTGCAGTTGAATGTTGCATGCTTGAGGAAGGGTTACATTTTTTGCTGAGTAACATGACCAGTTTAGTTGACATAATCACCTGTTTGAAGATATTTACAGAAATTTAAAACATATTCCCAAAAAGGCAATCATATATTAATAATAATAATAATGTGTCCAGGAAATGCAATGTCTACAACCTCACATGCACCCAACATTTGTGACATTTAAGTCTTGCTGTGAAAACAAAAGCAGGCACTCGAAAAGCCTCCCATCCAAGTGCTTTTATAGATTAAATGATGAACAGAGAAGTGCTATGGAGATTTTTGAACAATAGACTAAGAATTATAAAGCAGATAAAGAGTCAGAGTGATTATGTCATGAAAATGATTAAACAATAAACTTAAGAATTATAAAAGCAGATAACTTACTAGACAGACTGTGTTAAGAAAATGACAGCTCTATTTTCAGAGTTTTTAATTTGGAGATTTCTCAGTATATTATGAATTTAGCATATTGGAAACAGATTACATGGAGGTGGAAATATTAACTAAGGATTGGATTTCTGTGAGTTTTTATGAAAATCTTAAAGTAGAAAAGTCACTTTTGGGAATTCATTTTGGGATAACAAAGATTTATAAGATTAATACTGATCCTCTGTTTAAGCTGATATCGTCTGAAATGGTTAAAAATAGAACCTCCTAGTAATTTTGGTCTAATGTAAATTAAAAGCTTGCTTAACAGTATGTTCTTTTTCATCTTCAGCTATGCTGATTTATATAAGAAAATCAAGGACATTAAGACATAACAAAATAATGTGCTTGTCACTATTGATATTTCATTTTTGTATACTATCTCCCAAGAATTGGATTTTAAATGGATGAGAGAAATGTTATTAGATGGTAATGATTTTGGCAGTACTGACATTAACCTTATATGTAACTGGAAATGTTTTTGAAAATTAAGTTTACTTTTGTGTTGGCAAGTACTGCTACCAGGTTATTGGCATTGCCTGGGAACAGTTATAGCTCTGATCTTTGAAAACCTGGCTCTGTAATGTTAGGAAAATATGCAGTGTACATTTCTGAATACTGCTACAATGTATTATATAGCCAACATATTTTCTGTCGTGGCATTTCTTGTGGCAATGTAAATGTTTAAAGGCTTGTAAAATTTCTAAATGAATTTACTAAAGTTGCAAAATTTACAGTGTCTCATTGTGTTTTTAGACTTGTTAGCTTACAGTGACTGTGCAAATATGTTGATTACAAGAATTTTTATAAAATAAGAAGGAAGCAACAACTACCTGCACTTTTAATCTGTGAATCCCAAGTTAGTTAAAGACAATGTTTTAAGACTGCAAGTGATTCAAGTGGTTCAAATTTCAAGACTCACATTGTTAACTTAAATAGTTTTCTTATTAATTTTGTTCAACATATTTGGTGAACTGGGCAGTGGACATATCCATATGGACTCATTTCAGCCCTCTTTGAATACAACATTAATTATACATTACAAGGGTTAAAATGTTATGGAGTTGCAGTAAGACTGCATAAGAAATATATATATGTGTGTGTGTGTGTGTGTGTGTGTGTGTGTGTGTGTGTGTGTGTGTGTGTGTGTGTGTGTGTGTGTGTGTGTGTGTGTGTGTGTGTGTGTGTGTGTGTGTGTGTCCGCCTAAACCCCTGCACATTATATATGTTTTAACACATAATACTACTGTGCAGTGTTAGAATAGTCAAAAAAATTGAGTGATATATATTCTGTAGCAAATATACCATAAAAAGCTTTTTATGTTGGAAAACTAGAAAGTTAAGGATTCATACTTATTTTATTTATTTATTTCTGTTTGTTTAGCAGGAAAGTCTAACTGGGCAAACAAACCCCTTTTCAGTGGAGGCCCGGGAAGAAAACCTCCATGAGAAATAATAACAGTAATATATATACTACATGGAGAACAGTCTGGTAATATTTAACAGAATTACATACGAAGTGCCACAAGAACTAGTTACAGTAATACCTGTTACAGCATACAGAATGCTCAGGTAACATTAGTAGCATTACATATGAAATGATGTTGAGTAAAACAGATAATTATGAAATATCTATATTTTGCAGCAATGTAATCAGCATTAGTTGCAGTTAAGTAGTAGTACCTAGGTCAGATATATATATTTTGTCATCAGAAGAATAGAAGACAGGAAAATAAGACAGAGAGAGAAGGGAAAGTCACTGACATGTATGTGTAGATAGTAGAGGTAGTTTAGGAATAATGTAGCCTGGAGAATAGCATATGAACATGTGTATTCTGTTACAAAGTAGAATACATAAAATATTTTATTCAGGCATATACCAGTGTCCCAATTTATTTATGTTTTCCATTATTTTACATGTTGGAGAAAGTGTCTGTGGATAAAACAATGAAAGGGGAAAAGATGAGGAGTTATTTAAGCAATAGCCAACAATGTGGTGTGGTATATTGAAGATTTACCCATGGTTGGAGTGGTTTAATCATGACGGCAAAGCACGAGTGATTAAATAAAGCCAACTATTTGTAAATCTTCAATATACCACAACCAGAAAGTTGGTTATTGCTGTTATACAATGACATTATTTAAGAAAAAAAATATTTACTTTTCTTAAATAATGTCTTTGTATAACGGCGCATTACTGTTCTTCCACCGGTGGTGGTATACTGCTTCCTTGTGTTGATGAACTGCGCATGTGTATGGGACTTGCATTCCCATGCATACCCAGTACATCAATGCTTTGAAATGGAAGCAACAGAGAAAAGAAAGTCTCCATTGCTCCATTTTTTTTAATTTAAAAAAAAAAAGTTTTGGACACTTTATACCAACGGAAAAAAGTTTGGGCGACCGGACCTTTTTCCGTTGGTATATTGTAGGATTTACAACAGGCACGCTGGCCAATCAGCGTGCACATTTTGGAATATTAATGGGGGGCCATTGTATAATTCTTGGGTTACCATGTGTATCATTGAATGGTGTTTTGTCAAATCACAAAGCACTGAACAAATATTCCATGGAATACACCTAACTGAGTCTTAATTAAGCATGTAGGAAAGGTAGACTTGCCTACCCCCGCAATACCACTGGTAGTATTTATTTAAAAGATTTGATGAGTTATGATTTACAGGATACTTTTTCTTGCACTGTGATCTGATGAGGAACATTGCAATGAAAAAGTATAGACTCTTGATAGAAGAGAGTATTAACAGGTGTTATTAAATGCTTGCCAAAAACCTGTTTAATGACATGCAGAATGTTAAAAGCATTTTAAAGGCACAGCCCCTTAAACACTAATTTGCATATATTTATGTTTTATATCTTCTGTTTTAACTAGTTTAATGTGAATATTTTATAAATTGCATTTATTGTTGCAGAATGCAGTTTCAGTTCAAGAAAAAGTTCCTATTGAAAGAAAGCATATACAAATGTTTAATAAAAGCTTGTTTGTCAAATGGATGTAACAGCACTTAGATTTTTTAATCACTTCCAAGCTTTCTTCAGAAATAATATTCTGAGACAAAAATGGGGAAGCATTAAATATCCACTTGGGGTTATGGTGATTAAGGTTCTACAGCTTTCTATGAAACTATGAACCTACTATAATAACACAAAATGCTCCCCAGGTTTGTTCTGAATTTACTTCTTATATTTTATATTTATAAATTAAATATGCTACAGGCTCTTACGTTTTTCTCTATACACTAATATTGCATCCATAAGGAATCAAAATGCTCAGCATTTCTTCTTTTATACATACTTGGCAGTCATAATTTGATAGGAGTATATACTACACTAAAATTTGTAAAATATTGGTAAACAGTTCATTATACAATGACCCCCCATTAATATTCAAAAACGTGCACGCTGATTGGTCAGCATGCACTTTGTAAATCAGAGTTATAGTAATGGAAAAAGGTCCGGTCGCCCGGACTGTTTCCATTACTGTAACTCTTTTTTTACAACAACGGAGAACACAAGATCTCCGTTGCTTCACACTGTTTAACATAGCAAGACAGCTTTAAAAAAACAACAGAGATTCTCCGTTGCTTTTTTTAAAGCTGTCTCATTATGTTAAACTCCTTTAACATAGCGAGACAGTTTGTAAAAAGCAACGGAGATCTTGCTTTCTCCGTTGCTTTTGCCCACAGCTCTGATGTACTGCGTAGGCATACGCATGCGCAGTACATCAGAACTGCCGCAGAATACCAGACAGCTGCTTAAGGGCAGCAAGGAGGCATTATACAATGCCATTATTTAAGAAAAGTAAAAAAAAAGCTTCATCCTCATGACCAAACCACACCAACCATGGGTAAATCCAGCATTACCCATACCCAGGCGTGGGTTATTGCTATATTATTAACTGATAATCTTTGCATCTTCATGTTTGAAAAATGTTAACACATTTATGATATTTCACTAAATTGTCTTGGCTTTACATTTACTGATATGAACTTTGTTACCCTTGTATATCCATTTCTAAATTGTTTAGTCCATGTATTTGTGATTTCTTAGTTTTTTTTTTCTCTATATTTGTAACAATGTACTCCTTTTTTGTTGCCTTGCCTAAGGCCCAGGTCATATATAAAAAAAGCTCCCAGGACCAGCACACCTACCCTGTTAACAAATTAAAATAAATCAATAAATAAAATGCTTCTGTGATGTCTAAATTTAATTCTGCCAGTGTTTTTTTTTTGAGCCACAGTTTAACAGATCTGTGAGCTGCACATAAGCTTTATAAACTGAAACTAAGTACATTAAAAAGACATGCTTAAAGCTGCAATGTGTGCTTTTCAGAGACATGAAAAGATGTGAGAAATTGTGACTTTTGTCTGTGTAATGTATAAAAAAGGATATGAAGTTTATAACTGACGTTTGTAGCTGCCTTCTGCTAAGAAATGCAGTACTTATATATAATACGTGATATGACTAATGGACATGAAATAGAAACGGTAATCATTCTGCCCTATGATTAGAAGATATATAACTAATACTAGGCCAGAAAACTAAGAAGCTGTAAAAGCCCAATTAGAAAATTATGTAAGGATACAAGTAGCCAAGAACAAGAAAACAAACTCATTAATAGCTGAATGTGAAATTTCAGTTTATTGCACCTATTATTTCTCTGTGGAAGACTTATTTATTTATTGATTGATTGCTTTACTTATTGACATTTGTTGACTGGGAAAGTCTGAACAGATACAAATCCTTTTGCAGCAGAGGCCCGAGGAGAAAAACTCCAAAGTACATAAGAAAAGTACAGTCATTTTTACCATGTAAAATGCATACATTTTTGTATAATCAGAAATTAATTAAGTAGGCAGCAGTGACAAGGAAAATTAGACAGTGTCAGGTTATGAATGCTATATGTGTTTTAGTAAAGCAAGGGTGGAAGAGGGAGAACAATTTGGAGGTTAGTGAATATGGACGCACCATAGAAAAAAGATGGAAGCAAGCTGGTAGAGGCTAGGATGACCTTAGTAGAATTAGTGAAATAGTTCTTGCCTCTGTACAGCATCCCAAGTTTTTGATGTCTTTTTTTATGGAATTAAGGATATGAAGGCTGAATTTAAGATTATCATGAATGGTTAGGTAGAGCAATTTAGTGTGGAGACTGTTTCAATTTCAGTATTATCCAGAGAGGTGATTACAAAATTGGGTTTATTTTGGTTATATTTTTAAGGGAAAATAACAGTAATTTTGTTTTATGGGGGTGAGTAGGAGTTGGGCATTTCTGAGCCAACTCTCCATGGAATTAAAGACTTCTTGAGTTATTTGTGGAAGGTGGGAGAAATTGTTAGAATAGCATATTAAGATAGAGTCATTTGCTTAATGTATACAGGAGGCCTAATTTGATGATATGTGAAGATTATTAATTGAAAATGTTGAATAGTAGGGTCTTAAAATTGACCCTTGGGGTACACACTTATGTTGACAGGCAGGAAGGGGGAAGAGATACTAAGCCCCTTTACTGATTGTTGTCTTCCTGTTAAGAACCAATGTAGAGTAGATTCATAACAGGTATAGCCATCTGCTGTAGATGTTTGCGGTGACAGACAGTGTTGTGTGCATTTGACAAATCAATAGCAATAGGCACATTTTTTTTTCTTGTAAATCTGTTCATTAAATGTGACTTTATTCTTATTCTCAAATCAAGTTTATATTTTTCTGTACATTCAACTGTTAAATGTACTGCATAAATCGTTCTTTTTTAAGTATTATTTGTTCACTTTTAATAAGCTTTTGGATGATTATTTTCTTTTAAATGAAACAGTCTGTCAAGTGATGGGCAATGACCTAAGGACAGCCTTTGGTATATTAAGATAGTTATTAAAAATTTTATTCTGATGTGGCTAGGCAGGCAGTGCACCTTTTTCATTGAAACACAGTGGTATTCTCTGCTTTTCAAATTACACACAAAGTGATGAATTTCATTTAATGTACTGTAAGTACCTGAATATTTGTCTTAGATACTCCTGCAACTAAAGGAAGTTTCATTGTACAGTGGTATTGAGAATACTAAACATGCAGTATTATGTTCCTAGGAAAGGAATTGGAAGTGGAGGGGCTATTTTAAAAAATATTTGATGTTGTCATTTTCATTCGTTCCTCACCGAAATTACTTTGGATCCAACTCAGCCATTGGCTGCATTTCTCTAGATTCTTGGATCTGACTTTCATGCTCCTCCCTTTACCCATAATGACCCTAACTATTGCATTACCTCAGGTCTCATTTACTGCTCTAAAAATGTACTTAGGATTGCATTCTCTAGAGCTCAGGGATAGTTATTTCAACAAAACTGGTTCTTCAAGCTTTAGGTTCAATGACTGCAGTGATCACCTTGATACCTACTGCTTGTCTTCACATGCAGGTACTCTAATGGACTCTAGCAGTACAATGGCCCATTCTTTGACAACCTTTGAAACATCCTATGAAACTATCATGAGTGTACAGATACTCCCTACTCTGGTTGATTCAGTCTGATGAATTTTGTCAGGGACGTTCCTTTATCCTTCCTCCCCAAAAAGCCACATTGATTACAGATGCCTCCCAGGGGGGAGGGGGGAATTTCCTGGGACAGACTGTTCAAGTTCAAGTCCCCAGAAGAGATCAAATTGCATATAAACATCTTAGAGATGAAAACGGTCCTCTTAGCATTGCAGGCCTTTCAGAACTTTCTTCATCTAGGGACAATTGTTATTCAAACAGGCAATATGACAGTGGTATGGTATATGAACAGATAAGGGGGAACCAGATCTTAACCCCTCTGCTGAAAAACATTGATCACCTGGCAGTGGCCGATCTCCTCCACCTGCACATACTGGACAAATTCAGTGTTCTAGCCAACAAGCTCAGCAGGGCCATCCTGATGCTGCACAAATGGTCTCTCAACCATGGAGTGGCAGAAATTATTTTTCACCAATGGGGTCAACTTTGCTGCAATCTGTTTGCTTCTCCCCTCAATAACAATTGCAGCAGTATTTTTTGCCCTAATCCCCCCCCCCCAGGGAGAGTCACCAAGAGATGCTCAAGTCCATGTGCGATGATGTGAGGTACTGCCAGCTTTGCCTGGAGAATAGGGCAGTGGATGTGTAACATATGCCAGCATAGCTTGCTGGAGTTTTGTAAAGAATTATATGTCATTGCACAAGAAGGGGATATCCAGTGCTGCACATGGATATAAGCGAACCCATGGTGGGCAGCCTAAACCATGTAAAAATAGTCCATCAGTAACAGGGGAAGCCGCTGTTTCAGGTACATGGCCAGGATCAAAATGTAACCAGAGGAGCCATGTAGCATACAAATGTCCATTGAGGCAATGTGGAGAACAAAAGATGGGGGAGCTAGTAAGTGGGAATAACAGTATTCCAGCGGTAAGTTGTTTGGAGACAACAAAGGTACCAGACTATCACCGGAGTTTATATCCTATCTTAGTAGATGGAAACCAGGCCACTGCTAAGAGAGACACAATCTCTGACATAACCATTGTGAAGTCTGCATTGTTTAAAGAGGAGCAGTACTTGCTTGGGCAGTCTACTCCAGTCAGAACTTTAGGAGGGACCCCATTCTAAATGCCTTTGGCCAGGGTTCACCTTGACTGGGAGGGTGGAAAAGAAAGCAGCAATTAGGTGTGCTTGAGGATATCCCTCCAGATGTTCTGACAGGGAATGATTTTGATAATGCAGTACCTTGTGTGCATGCAGTTACACAGTCAGGCTTGGTGACAGGCATGTGGGTCTGGTTGCCTGGGGGAGACCCAGACAGACCCCACACCTGAAGCCAGGACTGGTGAGTTGGGTATTTCAGGGAGGGAGCTACCCTGTAGCAGTGAGACAGATGGTGAGCCACAGCTGTTGGTAGGCACTGATGTTCCCTTGGACAGAGTGACTTTAAGGGCAGAGGTGAGTGGTAGTAGGGGTAGTACCCAGGCTGTCAGTAAGGCAATGCTGTTACAGGATACCAGACTTCTTGTGGACAGGGAGCTGGGAAGTGTCACAAAGGTAGAGTTGAGACAGGCTCAGCTCTCAGACCCTACACTAAGAGGCTTGAGGGAGGTAGCAAGTGAGGCACATGATTCTCAAGGAAAAGGGGAGTCTGTATACTGGAACAAAGGGTTACTGTGTAGAGAGTGGACCCTAAGGGAGAGCTAAAGGGGGAGGTAATACAACAGTTGATAGTGCCCAGAGCCTACTGTCTGGCACTTCTAGCCATAGCCCATGACATTCCTTTTGCAGGTCTTATGGGCATAAAGTGTACCAAGAGACGTATTATGCAGAGCTTTTTCTGGCCTGGGATTGGAAGGGATGTAACAGGGTACTGCAGGACCTGCCAGCAGTACCAAAAAGTAGGCAAGGCAGGATACAAGGTCAAACCCCTTTGATGCCTTTGCCTGTGATTGGAGGAGCCATTTCAGAGGGTAGCTATGGATATTGTGGGGCCTCTGTATACCCCAAGTTCCACAGGGAGGAAATATATCTTGATTGTAGTAGATTATTCTACTAGATACCCTGAGGTGGTGGCTCTGTCCACCATCAAGGCAGAGAAGGTGGCAAATGCCTTGTTAGAGATTTTCAGTGGAGTAGGTTTCCTGAGAGAGATATTGACTGACAGTGGTGCCAATTTTATGTCAGACCTACTGGCTTGTCTATGGGAGTGCTGTGGGGTGAAGCACCTAAAGACCACCCCTACCACCCCCAAATTAATGGTCTTTTGGAGAGGTTAAACTCTACAATAAAGACGCATGCTATGGGCATTTGCAAACCAGTTTAAGAGAGTGTGTGAGACAAATAATTGCCCCATCTGCTGTTTGCCTACAGAGCAGTATGTCAGGAATCCAGAGGTGTCTCACCCTTTGAGTTGCTGTATGAACATAAGGTGAGGGTGGCCTTTAGATTTGTTGCATGATGAGTGGAAGGGTGAGTGTGAATCTCACAAGGACTATGTTGCGGCATATGTCCTAAATCTTAGGACAAGGCTTAGGGAGCACATCCAACAGCAGAAAAGGGTCTGGTATGACAGGAATGCTTGAAGCCAAGAGTATGCTGTGGGCAGAAGGTTATCGTGCTCATTCCTGTCAGATACAACAAGCTGCATACAGCCTGGGAAGAGCCCTTCAAAGTGGTAAGGAAGGTCAGTGGTGTTAACTACATGGTAAATCTGCTAGGCAGGAGACAGGGGCACAGATTGTACCATGTTAACATGATGAATCCTTACCATGATAGGGAGGCCCTTGTGCTGAGTTTTTCCATGGGTGGCAGGAGGAATCTGAGGGGGATCCATGGCTACATTGAGCCAGCCAGCAAAATGCCAAGTTACTAAGGTAGAGCCTAGGGTTGCAGGCATATGACATGACAGTGCAGCACTGTAGTGGGGTCAGCAATCCCAATGTAGATGGGTTCTCAAGACAGAGTATGGGTTAATGTGTTCCCCTGACAGGCTCATGTCCCTTAAGCCACATTTCTCCAGGGTCACTGGAAAAACTAGCTTAAGTATTCAAAGGGGAGAGAGAGATGTGATTATATGAAGTATTGCTAGCTATGCCAGGAGAAGTAGGACAGTGGATTGTAACATATGCCAGCAGAGCTAGCTGGAGTTTTGTAAAGAATTATATATCATTTGTATAAGAAACTGATTTGTACAGGTGCTTATATTGAAAATGTTACTTGTAAAGCTGCTTGTGTTAAAAGTGTACCAATAGTGGGTCCTGCTGGACAGAAAAGAAATACACATGTATGTCAGACTGTATTGTAACTGTTGAAATTAATATATTGTAGCAGAGGATACTGGAAGAGAAGAGGTTAATCTTAGTCTAGCTAACTTTGAAAAATAGTTTGCAATTAAATTACCTGGTTTAGGCCATAAAGATTGCATCTTACAGTTCTGATTGCAGCCAGAGACAAAATGTCTGTGAAAACCAGGACTAGGAATCCTACTGTATTGCCCTTCATAGTGAACTAATTACTACCCTGGAAGGGTAGAAGTGTTGAGATGGTTTTGTAGCTTCTAGCTGCTATAACACGTATTAGCAAAGCTCTATGTGTTTGTGTATTATGGCAGATAGGTGCTAAATTCTGGCTCACTCTCCAGTAAAGGGGGTAGTATGGGAATCAGAGTCAGATGACCAGATCTGTGTGATGTAATTCTGTAATTCAGCACTGAAATGCTGTTTTAATACTAGATGAGACAGAAGTCTCAGAGAAGTCTGTTTTTGAAACCTGACAAAAGAGGAAGGCCACACACCCACATCATATTGCCTTGCTTTAGTAAGTAACCAGGGAATACTAATTCTTTAGATCAGTCAGGAAACTATAGTGAGATTAGTTAAGTACTTTTTTTCTGTATATGTATGAATCTATCCATCTGTGTTATTTTTAATATATCCTGTGATTGAAACTCTGGTGTTTATTATAAATAGATATTTAGTATTTTTATGTTTTTTCATTATTTATTATTAAATATATTTAAAGTTTTCATTGTTGCTGGTCTTTTACAGAACATTTTAACCTTTGAAAGTACTTATATTTATTGGCGACACTATGGCCCCTCCTGAAAGCCTTGCTGCATTGGTCAAACACTACTGTTTGTATTAATATTAAGTTTACTCAGTATAATTGGGTACTCTGGCAAGATCCTTAGAGTAGCTGGCTTTGGAGTGCCCTGGCAGCAGTATCTAACTTATAGTTTTGGCAGAGGGGCATAGCTGGTAAATCTGTGCCAGCCTTTCCCGTGTGTGTGTGTGAGTGTGTGTGTGTGTGTGTGTGTGTGTGTGTGTGTGTGTGTGTGTGTGTGTGTGTGTGTGTGTGTGTGTGTGTGTGTGTGTGTGTGTGTGCGCACATGTGTGAAAATCAAATCTCAAAGAGTGTGTGTCTCAGCTACTTGAAACAGGGACACAGAGCACTGGTTCCACAGAGAGGTTGGTGGGGGATTTCACATGGGATACTCAGCAGAGGACTCAACTCTACAGCTGTGCCAGTGGGGAGTCTTATTGGGGGTCTGGAGAGAGAGAGGGAAACCCAGCCCCCAGACTGAGTGTGTTTCTTGTATGCTCTTAAGGGAAATTGTGCTTGGTGCAGAGAGCTGCATCTGGAGATACTGTGTGTATCTATTTTTGTTCCAAGTGAACATCCCTCACTGGTGTCAGTGTGAGGATTGAGGATCCTTGATTACTGGCCTCAAGGAGGGATGTCACATATTGGTGTCAGTGGAGAGGATTTGGGCTTCTTGATTACTGGCTTAAAGGAGGGATGTCACATATATAATTAGTAGGGGGTGTGGCCCTACACATGGGGAAGCATGAGGGCTTGTTCCCCTGCAAGAATGCTGTTTTTGTTATTTTATGCATGTTTGTCTTTTTAAAAAATCTGATCACGTGAATTTGATCATGTAAAATAGATCTCTCGTACAATAGCAGTTTGGTGATTATGTGGTTATTGTTCTCAAAGTATATAGTACTATATTTCTTTGTTCTTCTGGACAGGTTATTAACTTCACATCAGTGCAATCTTCTGGTAATATAATATTATGAAGGCCTGGTTCTCCAATTTGGCCATCTTATGGTTATGTACACTGTTATGACATTATGCACATTGTTCCCAACATTTAAAAAGGCAATCATGATCAGTTTCTAGTTCATTTTGATGTCATGTTATATGGCTTATGCATGCCTGTTACTATCTTTTCCAGCTTACCAAAACACATTTAATCACTTAAGTATCTTTTTTGTTTGGCTACTTTGGAATGGTGCACATCTGAATCTCAGAAGCAATCACACATTTACCATATATTTATTTTTTTATATTTACTGTAATAACCAGATAGAAAGATTGAGACCAGAGGTTCTTTTGTAAGGGCAGCGCTACATCACAAGGATATAAGGCAACCTATTTAAGAACATAAAACATAACAGGTAAGATCAGCCAAGTTTTTTCCAGTTTTGCAGCTGAATGCCATAACCTTGAGAAAAATCCGTATATGAAAAAGAACCCACACTAAACTTTGACTGATATACAATGAGTTATAAGATAGCATTTTTGTAGGGACAGAACATTCTTAAATAATGATGCAGTAAATGGAAATAACTTTATGCTTCTCACATTTTGCAACACAGAAAAAGAACAATTATTTTAATCTTGTATTCAAAGTGGAGAAAAATTTTGCTTCAATTTTCACTGCCCCTATATCTGTGCAACAGTTGCCCACAGACCACAAATGGTACAGATTGTGAATCACAACCTATGGTGTTTTTTTCTTTCTTGGAAGAAGGCCATGCATCCAAACTGGTGTCAATTTTTTGTTAGCTTTATGACAGCAACACAGCTGCTGAACCTAGCTAAATATGCATGGAGGTCTTTTAGGTGTTGACAACTTTGCAGCAAGTCTATCAACACACTTACACCTGTGTACTGAACTTCATAGGAAAAAGAAAAAAAACAAAGGTCTCAGGGACCACAATGAAGAAAAATAGCCACAACAGTAAAGGAAAAGTGTCCAGATGTTCCAATACTGCATTGCCTTTGTGAAGGCTGTAAATAATAATTTTGTAAATAATTCTATGTTATTTGTGAATAGTAACATGGTTTGTATGCTCGTCTCACAAATGTAAGACAACTATATGTTATGTTAAACTGTATGTTATGTGGTAAGCTTCAAGAATGTAACCATAGTGTACCCTAATGAAAATAGCAAAAATGTATATAAACTATATGCCTATGTAAATGTGTGTTTTCTTAGTAGTAGCTGGAACGTACAGAGTTAACTTGCAAACTCTGAGAAAATAAGTGAAGAGTTTTATGATGTGTTATAAAGTTAGTTAATACAGCAAAAAGACAGAATGTCTGCAGCTAGAAATTCTTTCTATTGTCTGGAAGCAGAACTAATTACAGGTTTCAAGGGTAAAAGTATTTAACTGGTTTTACGACTTCCAGTTCCAGGCAACTTCTGAAAAAAATAAGTATTTTTAGGTCAGCCTGGAAACTAAAGGCAGAGGTGACAAGAATGATGTAATCTGAGATAACCCACCAGAAATGTTTGATAGTAATTTAAAAGCTATCTCAGAGAGAAAGTCTGTGCATTTTGTATCTTGTCTTGGATCTGAACACATCCATAGTCAGCACTTCTCATCTGTATTTGCCTTGCTCTATAAATAAGACTTAGATCATGTATCTCTCTTAGAGCTAGATAGGAAAATAGTAAGATCAGTCTAGATGTTTTCTGTATTTATGTGAGACTGTCCTGCATGTGGATTTAAAATATTTCATGTGATTCTGAACTCTGTTGTCACTGTATTGAGTTATTGAGTATTGTCTTGTGCTTTTATTATTTATTATTAAATATATTTAAACCTTTTTATTTGTGGCTGATTTGTTTACAGATATTTAAGCTCTTAGAGTGCTTGCATATGTATTTGGTGACACTGTACAGGCCACTCTTAAATAGCCTTGCAAGTTTGGTCACACTTACCATTTGGATAAGAGTAACATTACACAGTAGAATTGGTCACCCTTCGTAAGGACTTTATAGTAGCTGATAAACAGTGGTTGGCAGCAGCTGGTACTACCTTATAGTCTAGGCAGAAAGGGGCATAGCTAGTGAACCTGTGCCAGCCTTTCCCAGGAGTATCTGTGTGTTTGTATATAAATCAAATGTCAAAGTGTGTGCGTGTGTGTGTGTGTGTGTGTGTGTGTGTGTGTGTGTGTGTGTGTGTGTGTGTGTGTGTGTGAGCTACTTGGGCAGGGACATGAAGCACTGGTTGGACAGAGAGGGTGCTGGAGGTTTTGGCTTGACCACTCAGCTGAGATCTTAACCCTATAGCTATGCCAGTGGGGAGTCTCACTGGGGATCTGGAAAGAGAGGGAGAAACCAGACCCAGACTGACTGTGATCTCTGTGTGCTCTTAAGGGAAATTGTACTTTACTGTGTGTGTACTTGTCATCCTCCCAATGTGCATGTTCTTCACTGGCGTTAGTGGTGAGAATTGAGGGTCCTTGATTACTGGGCCAGTGCAGGGGCATCACAACCTTTACCAAGTAACCTAATGAACATTTTGGACCACCTATTTCTGTTCACATTGCTCTTCTCTAAGATATTTGGATCTGATATTCTCTGTGTGAATTCAATATCCTGAAGGAAGTTAGTTAGTATAGAAAAATAAGGCTATCGGCTGTTAACAAGCTCTCTCACGTAGTGCAGTGTTTAATCCTCTCAGTCAATATTTGTTTATGTGTGACTTTGAGTAAGTAACTTAACCAGATAATGCTTCTAGGTTGCCCCTGAAAAGGGGCATTGGTGCTCAGTAGGCACATTGGACTAACACATAAATACAATAAATAGTAGCAACAAAATTAAGGTATTAACAAAAGATGCAATGATTACAACTCAGCTTTTATGGAATATGTGGCAGTTGGTGACAGCTGCAAGGCATTCTATATTGGAAGAATTCCTCACAAGCTGCCACAGAGAATATATGAACAAACTTAAGAAATTAGGAAAAATACTTTGTGCAGATATTCTTTGTCATGTGACAATTTTAGATGTTTTTCTACATTAATGATTATGTTTAGAAAGGTACATACACAGAAAAGGGATTTTGAAACATTGCTAGACATCAAGGAATTTTGCTGGTTGCTTAAGTTAAAGCCCAAAATGTTGCCAGGTTTGAATGAGGAAATAAACATCAAAGTGCGTACTTAAGTTGAAATCAGCCAAATTATGATTTATGAAAACGTTGCTGGTAGCTTAGGTTTAGAGATGATAAGTTGCCAGCCAGATTTGAATGAGGCAGTGAACATCAAGTATGGATTAAGTTGAAATCTGTCAAATTATGATATATTCAAAGCTAATAGCATAATTATTTTGTAATAGATTTATTGTTTTTTTTTTGTTTATTTGTTTTTTTTATGAACAGTAAGAAGTAAGAACACATTTTAATGTGTGTATAGGTATTTCCAGTTGTTTAGTGAGTATTAACAAGTGGCTGTGATGTAAAACTAATTTTTATTGGTTTTAATCATATGATCCAGGGTCACAAGGATATTTAAAACATGTATTTCATAAAAGCAATTGAAGGTATATGTTAAAAAATGTAATAAATTGCATGGATTAACAAAATAATTACATCATTTTAAATAAGTTCATCTTTTCATGTTTTTACCTTCCAAATATTAGGGTGCGTACCAATAAAATCACTGCTAGAGTATAACTTTTGAGACTTAATGCCAAGGAAGGTCTACTTCTAAAATCCGACTCTCATATAACCAACTTTCAAAATCCTGAGATGAAAATCATAAAATTTCAGAAACCTGAACGTCTACTGTTTACTAGGGTAAGGAAACACTTGGCCAACATGCCCTGTTCTCCACTGTAGTGCGATCCTGGAGTTGGTATACTTAGTTAGGGGGGTGTGGGAGGATATAGCCCCCCCACTTAGGTGGGTTGACTTAGCTCTGTGTGAGTTTTGTTTACAGTTGGCCACGTATTTACTTACCCTGGTAAAAATCAGCGTTTGGGTTTCTGAACTTTTGTAATTTCTTCTCAGGATTTTAAAGTTGGTTATGTTATAGAAGTAGACCCTGCCAAGGAGTACTGGAATACAATATTGTCATTCTTTCTTTAAGGAACAGTTTAGAAAACACTGTATATACAATAGTATATCTATGAGCATAACTATCATAACTGTTTATTATTTCAGGCACTCTTCTTAACTATTTCATTAAAGTTTTTTTGCTATATTTTATTCATTTAATTTATATTTTTAAAATTCCATCATCAGTAAAGATAAAAATAATGATTCCAATTAACTAATCATGAATTTCACATTATATGAAATATTACTTTTACCTATGTCTAGCATGACCAAGCTGCATTATTTACTATTAATAAACAATCTAGTTTTGTGTGTTATAGCATAACATACAATCAGAATGCAAATTTGCTTTTTTTAGTCATTCCTGAATTGTTAAACTAAAAGTTAACATTATACATTTAAGATGGCCAGCTGGGAAGTTATAAAAGACACTCGTGTTTTTGATTAAATGAACCCTAAAAAAACAACATTAACTCCCATTCAAAATATAATCTGAATGCTCAAATATGTTTCTTTTATAGTATTGATATTGGTACTGTAAAAAGAATTTGTCATCACTCAGACTAATCCAGCAAAGCAGCTTATCTAATGCTGTCTGTTAAGTACTTCTATTTATATCTCAACCGTCTGTATATCTTTCTCTTATAAAATCAAACAACTTTCTTGTTTACATGCAGCAATTAACATATCTATCTTCAGAAACTTTTATCAGTATTGCCTTCTTTTTTCAAACAGACACAGCTCTTTCAATGCACACATAGAATAAACCAGGGTAATTTCAGTTAATTACCCAAGTCCTGCATATTCCTGTAACCTGTTACAAAATGACAGCACATCATGTGACAATAAACAAGGCATTCACTCTGCTGATGATCACTATGTTTCTGAGTCTAAAATTCCATGCTGAAGTCAAGTACAGGGCATTCTCTGCCACTCACTGTTATTAACTGAGCTAGTTTACATATTGTTTGTTTTCTGATATAAAATTCTAGCCATTAATGTTAGTGCACATGCATCTGAGGTGAGCTCATTGAATGTATATTATTAAACATAACCATACTTCAACAGAACTATTTTAATGGACTAGAGTTTGTGTTTACTGTTTTAGCTTTACTACTTTAATTTGTCTTTTATGCTCTTTCCTCATCTGAAAAGTATCACAAAATGCTTCTGTAGCCCCTACAATCAAATCAACAGGAACCCATTTCATGCTTTACTGATTTCAGTTAGCAGTTTGTGATTTCACAAAATGAAAGCAGAACCAACACTATTCACTTGCAGCCACCTGGTATTTCACAGACAAGATAATGGTTTCATATTCTGCTGTTTAGGAAGTTAAACTTTGAACAAAATATCTATAAAAATAAACAGAAGTACATAAACTGCACTGTTATACATCTGTTGCAGCATCTTGGATAGAAATGAAGATGGAAAGGAAATTATCTTTGCCTTTTGCTCAAATTTACACAGTATGCTACTTAATGATTTGCTAAATAGCCTTTTTAACATGTATTTTGGATAGTTCTGCCATAGTTTGCAGCCATGCTCAGAATTATATAAGTTCTGTAATGGAGCAACAAAGTTTACATACATAACAAAATAAACATACCTCCAGCAAATGCAGTGTATATGATCTCCTTAGATTATTTTGCAGCCATGAATCACTCATTTATCACAATAAACTGACACGGCATCCGGAACTGAACTAGTGAGATGTATTCGCTACTGTTTTGTTAAACAAAATAGATACCCCAGGAAGAAATTTAAATCTGATGAAAATAGTAGAAAATATTAAATCTACAGCAAATGTGGATTATTTTTCTTGAACAATATCAAGTACTGCATTTGTTTAGACTATACAAGTGTTACTTTTTACTAGCTTTCATAAAAGGTATTGCCAAATTATCTTTGCTCAAGCAGAAATTGGGACAGATATTGAAAATATATTTACTTATTGCATACTTATTACTTACAGACCACAAAGTCTGACTGCTTCAACAAAACATCTCTTTTTCCCCCCCAAAAAAACAAGAACTATTTACATTGAAAAAGTTGTTGTTGACAACATAGGTAGTAAACAAGTTTTGCCAGCAAATTCTTCATACATCTTGTAGTTATAAGAACAGATAAATTTTCCGTAACAGAAAAGGTTCAGACATAAGTAGTAAATTAGATAATGATAGCTAATGGCTACAATTTGATAGGATTGACAAACTATCAGATATAGTGTCACAGAAAATGTATGGTCAGAGAAGGAAAAGGACAGCATGCATTACAGGGGTGGGCAGGAATAGTTATCAGTCATGGATGACAAATCATAGGACCTACAGCAAATTATCAGTGATATTCTAGAATGCTTTGCTGATCAGAGATGTAATATTCTACCCTTAATAGATCATGGTGGTACAGCGTTAGCATTGTCGCCTCACAGCAAGATGTTCACCCGTTCGATTCTCGGCTGGAGCGCTTTCTGTGTGTAGTCTGCATGTCCTCCCCAAGGTCAAGTTGACATCTAAAGACATGCAGGTAGGTGCGTGCATGAATGACTATACCTTCTTTGAAGTTTGGGTGTGGGCTGGTAACTTGGCACTGTAAAAATCCACTGCCAATCTTTAGCGGACCGGAGTGCCGCTGTAGCGACCCCTAACCGGGGTCTTTTCAGAAAAGCTGAAAGGCATTACTTTACTAAACACTGATTTACAGCATTTGAACCAGGAACTGGGATTTCCTAAAGTATTTGCTATATGTTGCATGCTAAATTAAATCTTACCTTTCCTGGTTTGTTAATCCAAGCAAACCTTTCTACTAGAAATTGTAGAAATGCTGCATACAAACTGCAGTAAAATATGGGGTAACTACCCTCGTTATGACTAAAGGCAGAATATTTAGTGCACTTACAGTAAATATGAGTTTTACTGACAAGTCAAAATGCGATAGTAGTGTAGGCATCAATCTGACCTCTGTACAGAATTTTAAACTCTGTTCAATTGTTCTTTGTACATTTTTGGATCCAGCTAGCAAATGTTAGTTAACCCCAGGGAGTTATAGGACTCCCTTTAAGATGGCATGCTAAAAATTCCAAAGTATAAAATATGGCTCTGATTTTCAGAATGCTATCTTTGTCACCCACATTATGATGTTTACTGATGTCTTAAGTCACCATCTGAGGACATGACTGCACACTGAACATCCAAGGAGGTAGGTATCAACTGATGGCATGTTGAAAATCTGGAGTCAAAACTTTGAAAACTGACAAATGTACAAGAAAATACTTGCAGGCTAAATACAAAACAATAAGTCTGATTGGCAGTTCTCAACAATTTAAGGTTGAATTTTCAGAGCATTCATGTTTATATTGTGGACTTTTGTAGTATAATGTTTAGTTCCATCCTATAAAGTAATTTTAGAAATGATGTAAAAAGTCTGGTTTGGGGGTAGAATCACATAATCTGCTTGTACTGGGCCATGAGATAAAGAAGTGTTTAGCCATCACTGCCATGTGCCACACGACTTTAAGCCTATTTGCAAATAGTTAATTTAAATCCTCTGACATTTTCTGCAGATATGTTTCTATATTTTGTGAATGTCAAACTCTCATCAGTGTACTTACAATGCTTCAAAAGACACGTATCTTTTTTTATTATTACATAGCAATGGTAACATCTGCAAAGGTTCTCCAATCACTTTTCTTAATAATTAAGTAGCAGCTGTAGTAGAATTCCAGAACACAAGCATCACCTAATGTTATAAAATGCATCTAAAAAGTGTAACAGAATGGCTAAGAAAAGAGACATTACAAAAGCATGGTGTCCACTATTCAGAATCAAATCATTACTGCAGAATGTGGCATGCGTCTGCTTATTGGTTGCTACATCCACTCTTAAAGCCTTGAGCCACTATATTCTACAGGTATAAGCATTATTGTTCACTATATTGTGTTTGCTTCCAGTAGTAGAGTGTGTTAGTCCCACTCCAACAGACTCATTACTAGTTTTGAATTTCTTTTTTGGGGTATGATTGAAATGGGTCAAATAGTGAAATTTAGTTTCCTGGGTCCACTCATTAATGCAACATTTATTTAAGTGTTTACAGCTAAATATTGCACAAAAAGTATGGGTATTAAACATTTAAATAAAATGCATTAAAACTACAGGCTGAAATAATGATTTGTAGAATAACTGCACCCAAAATGTTAGTAAATGTCCGAATTACGATAATCTGTTGTCTTGCATATTAATGTTTATTAGCTTTACAGTCCCTACTCTCATTCACCTTTCCCTACTACAACAGGTAGCATAAGGAAGAGGATAGGAAATAAATAAAATGCCTTTCCCTCACCTACACTTAGCATATTACACGACTATTTTTGTTCTCCTCCGTTTTTCTATCCTCACATCCTACCGCACACAACTTCATCTCACCAAACCAACCCAGTGGCAAACAGATACCATACCAAATTCACTAAAACTAATTCATTCCCCAATATCTCCATGTGACCTTTCATCAAACCATCGCTATCCCTACATAAATAATAAACCATCAAGCAAAATAAACCCCTACTTATCCCAAAAACAAGTGAAAATACCACAGAAACTTCTTAAATTCTACCTATATCTAACTCAAAAACTAACTTGTTGTGGAGACATACACCCTAACCCAGGACCCAACTCTTCAATCCATACAAATCTTAACCAAACTAACCCACTTTATAGAAGGGCAACCTCCTCTCTACTTCTCTTAAACATTAATATACGAAGTATACTTAACAAAGTTCAGGACCTCCATGCCCTATTGACTTTATATAAACCAGACTTAGCCATACTAACTGAAACTTGGCTGAGACCAGAACACCATGATAACGAGATTACTCCCCCTGGTTATAATATTATGTGAAAAGACAGGATAGGGAAAAAAGGAGGAGGAGTAGCCATACTGTACAAAAATCATCTTACAGTGGAACAGATTAGCTACAACTCTCAGGAAGTAATTGATATAAAACTCATTCTTGCTAAATTAAAATTAAACTCTACCAAACATATAGTCATAGCAGGTGCCTTCATCCCACCAGGAAATAACATTGCCACTATGGAAAACCTGCTACACTGGATGTCTACCTCCCATCCACAAGAGACCATTCTCTTAGGATACTTTAACATTGACTGGTCTAACTGTATCAAATTTAATCCCTCTACACATATTAATCTTCATGGTTTCACCCAAATCATAGATAACCCCACAAGAGTTGATAAGAAATCCAAATGTCAATCCATCTTAGATTGGATACTTCTGTCTGACCCCACCTTAGCACACCAATCAGGCTGCCTACCAGACAACTTGAGCGATCACCAACCAGCCTACCTTATTAGACATAAATCCCACCATAGTAAACAACCCATCCTTAGAATTGTCTACAATAAAACAAACTTCCAAGCCAAGGACCTAAACAATGAACTAAAATACTGTAACTGGACTCCCCTAAAATACCCACCGCTAGATGAAGCAGTAGATTACTTTAATACAACCTTTCTCTCATTCCTAAACCATCACGCACCAGCCCGAACCATCAGAGTTAAGACAAACTATGCCCCTTGGTTAACAAAAGAAACTAAAACCATAATAAAGGTCAGAGACAGAGCCTGGGCTCAATATCATAAACTTAAAACCTCTACCTCAAAACAAAACTACTTAGCACTAAGGAACAAGTCCAAACAACTTATACGACTCGATAAAATCAATTACTACAAAATCTTACAAGAGAAAAATGCTCATAACCCCCAGAAATTCTGGGCCTCAATAAGAAAATTACTGCATCCAGGTAAAACTGGCACTTTCACACCTATACTTCCAACCAACAAAGAGGACACCCCTACACAATTCAACAAATTCTTTACAGAAACAGTCCTAGCTCTATCTAACACCCTAAATAACACCACCAGCCCTACTCCATCTACAATCCCAACTAACCCTCCCAAACAACAGACTCCCTCTAACTTTTCCTTAACTCCAGCTCCTACCCAACTTATTACTAAACTCCACAAGAAGATAAAACCTACCACATTAGCTGCTGACAAACTTCCTGCTGATTTCCTTCAACTAACAGCTGAAACTGTATCCTACCCTGTGTCTATCCTCATAAATAGATCCATAGCAGAATGCAAAGTACCTTACCTGTGGAAAATATCATATTATTCCACTCCACAAAGGTGGAAACTCCCTTTTGCTCACCAACTACCACCTAATTGCAATTTTATCTCCTTTATCAAAAATACTGGAAAGAGTAGTGCATACACAACTAATGCAATGCCTCCTAAAAAATAACCTTATATCTACATCTCAACATGGCTTCTGACCCTCCCATAGTACCACCACTGCTCTACTCTCATATACCAACATAGTCAATACCCATAGAAACAACGGACTTTTTGTTTCCTCTATATTCTTAAACTTATCTAAAGCCTTTGATATGGTCAGCCACACCCTGCTTCTCAAAACTCTATCTACCTTTAACATTAACTCCCTCACAATATCATGGTTCAACAGCTATTTATCAGGCCGCCAACAAGCAGTTCTTTGGCAGGACCAGCTCTCCTCCCTTCTACCAGTATCCATAGGAGTCCCTCAGGGCTCCATACTTGGTCCTTTACTGTTCTCCATATTTACAAATCAGATAACTACCACATCCCCCTTTGCCTCTATAGTACAATATGCAGACGAAACTACTATCATATGTGCCGCCCCAACCTTAAGCGAGCTTCAAACAATAACACAGCATAACTTTACTCTGATTGAATCATGGTTTTCTGGCATTAAACTTATACTCAATCCCCAAAAAAACAAAACTACTTCTCTTCAGTCCTGGTAGAGCTCCTGCACTAAACAATGACTTCAGCATAAACTCCAAAGATAGCACCTCTATCACCCCAACAACTGACACAAAACTCCTAGGAGTAGTAATTGATAACGACCTAACGTTTGACATACACATAGCCCAAACAATCAAAAAAGTGAACAAAAAGCTTGGTTTCCTGTATCGGAACAAGCAATTCATGACCAACTATACCAAAGCCACTATTGCTAGAACACACCTATTATCCACCCTACTATGTGCCTCCCCTATCCTGACTAATCTTCGCCAAGGCGAACTAAACAGAATGGCATCCTGCTATAACAAGATTGCCAAGTTTGCTACAGGTGCCTCTAGTAGATCCCATCACTGCCTTTCCCTCAAACACCTCAGCTGGCTTGAGTTGCCCCAACTACTTCTTACTACTCAACTCTCTATAGCTCACAGACTGTTCTACCTCTCTGACAAAACTCCAGCTCTACAGGATCTAATACAGCCCTACACCACCACCCGAACCTTAAGGTCAACAGTCCAAAATCTCATAAAGGTCATCAAATATAAGAATGAAGCAGGTGAAGCTCTTTTTGGCTGTACTATAGCAAAAATCTGGAACTCACTCCCAATCCATTTAACTTCTACAAGCTCTGCTCCACTATTTAAGAAATTACTCAAAACCCACTATAATAACAACTGGCCATGTACATGCGACTCCCCAGGCTAAGCCACTATATTGCAGAGTTACAAGGTTTCCACCAAAGATCACCTATAAGTTTCTAACCTCAGAATACCTATGCTTACTAGAAACCTGTAACCTCTGAATACTTATTCTTAACAAACAATAGTCCATTACATGGTATTGATCTAAATGCCTGTGAAGAAATGCTGAATGGTTTATTTTAATGCTATTGATTGTTTGTCCTCTATACCAAAATGTTAATTATGCCTTCTAAATGTTTAAATGTATTGTAGCATTGTATTAACTGGAGCTTTTCTCCCCGGGCCTCCGCTAAAAATGGGCCTGTGTCCAGTCGGACTTTCCCGGTCAACAAATGTAAAATAAAATAAAATAAATAAATAATAAAATAAAAAATAAATAAATAATGTAACACACAATAACACAGTATAAACACTAAGCAACTAGAAGTTGCCAGAAAGAAATACTGAAACAAATATTAAGAATCACCTCTGTTTAGATAGGTTCATAGGTTCATAGGTTTATACTAGGCTATCTGCCCTAAGGCATTTATAAGCCTAGCCCAAATTATTGTGGCTTACGCCACCCCTTATATGAAAAAATACTGTGCCCATTAGTTTGTTGTGCCTCTGTCCAGCAGTGACCCAGAGATGATTCCCGGGGTAAACCTACGATCTCCCATCCACAGGTCTAGATTTCTCTTGAACAGAGTCAGCGAGGTGCTCTGCCTCACATGGACCGGGATTTTATTCCACAGCATAGGGAGTCTCTGAGTGATAAATCTATCCCTCCAGCACGTCCTATTTATATCCGTGCTAAGGTTTAAGTCGCTTGCTCTAGTGGTTTTGGTGGATTTGGATTTTTGAGGTGGAGCATGTCCATTAATTCGGGTTGGACATGGCCTTGTATGTCAGGCACATGTCACCTCTGAGCAGACGGTATGCGACTGAATAGAGCTGGAGTTTCTTCAATCTGGCAGCATATGACAGATTTTGGAGTCCCTTTATCCTTTTGGTGAGGAACTTTTGGGGTCTCTCCAATTGCTGCAGATGTCGGGTGAGATACATCCCGAATGGGGCATTGTACTCGATCATTGGTCTGATAAGTGAAGAGTACAGGGGAACAATGACCTCACTAGATCTGGATGTGAATCCCTTCATGATCAGGTGGGCAATGTAGAAGGTCTTTCTAACCACTTTAGCAATGTGAGTGTCAAAAGAAAGGCCACTGTCAACCTGGGTCCCCAGGTCCCTGATAACCTCTTCTGTGCTTAGTGGATTGCCACCTATATGGTAGCTTGGGGTTACCTTGTTTTTCCCGAAGGGTATGACTATACATTTTTGGCGTTTAACTTCAGGCCATGGCTCTGGCACCAGCTATCTGTTTCCGTGAGTCCCTTCTGAAGGATATCAGTGTCCGATGCACTTTCCACTATGGCGCCCAGTTTGCAGTCATCTGCAAACTTTGTCAGCCAAAGTCCTCCCATGTTGGCCTGTACTTCTGAGAAGTAGATGCCAAACAATAGGGGCCAAGGACCGAGCCCTGTGGGACACCACTTGTGACCGGCTTGGAGTCTGACACAGCGCCAGCAACTCTAACCCTGTGGGTTCTGTCCTTAAGCCAGTTTGCAACCCATCTTGTGACATATGGGTTTACATTTAATCTGGTAAGTTTTTCTACAATACCCGAGTGGGGTATTGTGTCAAAAGCCTTTGCAAGGTCAAGGTAGGCTGTATGGACTGCCTTTCCTCATCAATGGCCTTGGTGACTATTTCGAAGAAGTCGACCAAGTTCAAAAGGCATGATCTTCCCTTGACAAAGCCAAACTGGGTCGGGTCCAATGTCTGCAAGTCCCCTATATCTTTGTTTATGAGCTCCATTATGATCCTCTCCATAGCTTTGCAGACTAGACTTGTTAAGCTTATGGGGCGGTAATTACCAGGGTCCGTGAGGCGCCACCTTTGTGGAGTGGGACCACAGTTGCCGTACGCCACTCCTTGGGCACGTATCCTGTGGTAAGGCTGAGATTAAACAGCTGCCTTATGTGTGGGTTTAATTCCTCATTTAGCTCGTGTAGCACACAGCCGGGGACACCATCCGGTCCCATTGATGCTGTGTTTTTAGCTTTAGAGAGAGCAGCTTTCACCTGCGCATTTGAGATGTCCGGGAGGCTACACTTTCGGCTGGGATAGTTATCTCTCCTTTAGGGGAGAGGGGTGAAGTTTGCACTGAACCTGTCTGCCAGTATGTTGGCAATGTCTGTGGGTTCAGTGATTTTTGTATCATTTTGGACTAATTCTGAGCATATCTGTGAGTTTCCACCCAGGTTCCTAACATAGCTGAAAAGGCCTTATGATTGTCCTTTGAATCCATGGCAATTTTCTCTCAAAATTGGCCTTAGTTGATTTTATGAGTGCTCGTAATTTTTACTAATAATGATCAGGGGTGACTTCCCTTTTATGGATTTTGTTCTATCATGTAATAGCTTTCTCCTCTTATTGTAAAGTTTGTTAATGGCTGGGGTCCACCAGACTGGACGTTTGCCCTTTGTGGAAAGAGTCTTGGTTTTATTTGGGATTGCCTGATCCATGCAGTCCTGGAGGTGTTCATAGAAGGCATTTGTAAGGGCTTCCGCAGCTTGGGTTGTGGTTTCCTCTGACTCAGGGGCCTTGAAGGATACCACACCAGTCTTGAGTAGTGTGAAGTTTGCTTTAGAGAAGTTCTTCACTATGGTCTTTTTTGTTTGGGGTGGGGGCGGGATGTGGATTTCCAGTGAGATTAGTTTATGATCAGAAATATAAAATACTTCTAAGCAGAATAGATGTTTCTCATTTGAGAAAAAATGAACATTTTGCAAGCTCAGGGCTCAGAGTGGAAAGTATCATATTATCTGATTCTTGTTCTCCTTGTCAGCATAAAATCATCAAATCTCACATCATTGAATGACTTTTTCCCAAAAAAGGTCTTTTTGATTTAATACATTTTACTAACAAAAGGAAAAGTATATTTTACATTGTTTAAAGCAATGGAAAATGTAGCTTTACTGTATGTATGAGCAAATACTTGTTTGGGTAACTGTTGTAGCCCTCAGAGAAATGTCCTTTCTTCCATGAGGTAGAACATTCTTGAATTTGATTATATAAAGAAGGGAGCAATTATTTGAAATTTGAATTATAAATTATAATTTGATTATATAAAGAAGGATTATATAAAGCAGGAGACATAACCCTTGAATATGAAGTATGGGGGGGGGGGTCTAGCCTGCCCCTTAAGAAAGTGACAGTTTTGCTACTTTCTGAAAGCAATCTGAAAGACAACTTTTGGTGAGCTAGGTTTAACAAAATGAATCTTCCTTTGGTGAAATGCTCTACAAAACACATCCACACTAGGACTGTATAGCTACTGAAAAGATGGCAAATATTGTTTTTCATTTTTAATGGTAAAAATTACTTTTCAAGAGGCTGAACTCTAGTAATGGTAAGCACATGAGAGTTTATCTTAGAGAGACTCATAAAAGAGGGTTATGGATCCATGTTGCCATTTTACAATAAGGACAGATTTACTTATATCTGAAAAAAAAAAGGTACATAGTCTCTTACCAGAACTGGAAGCTGGGTGACTCTGCATTCTCCAGTGTGATGTAAGAATGTGCCGAGATAACCTTGGGGTGAACAATGGTATTATTTATTTCAAGGTAGAAATACTTGCCAGTTGAGGGGATAGTATGAGAATTTAGAGTGAGTATATTAGCTGTCATTTAATATAAACTTTAAAGCTGGTGGGCAAGCAGTGAGCACGCATAATTTATGTTTCGTGCCATTAACTGCACCTTTGTATACTTTTTTCAGTTGCATCCCTTGGTGTTGCTCAGAAACTAGCATCATTTGAATGTGATGGTTCTGGCACTGACAGACTGGACACTTTGCAGTACTACTTAGCTAAGCTTAATGGCTGACTTGGGAAAGTGATACACTGGGTAGCTAAACAGCATGCAGCACTCAACACTTAGACTGCTAGTGTTGAACTAGATCCCTTCTTGTCTCATGACTGGATGATTATCAGTTGCCTTTGTTTGTTCACGTTTATTTTATTTATTTATTTAGGGTTGGTCATCAGATTACTTTCAGCATCACTGTACTATTATAGAATCTGTCTGCCACATGTGTAGCCCATTGCTACTCTCAGCCACTAATCAGCCACTGTGTTTTATGCACTGCTTACAGTCTACCCAACTACCTTGCATTAGGAGTCTCATTTGACCAAAGCTATGATGGCATCATGATGAACATGTAACAAACATGAGAAAAGAAATCAAACCTTAAGAAGGGTTACATAACAAAACTGCCCTTGTTAGAGTGTGTGTGTGTGTGTGTGTGTGTGTGTGTGTGTGTGTGTGTGTGTGTGTGTGTGTGTGTGTGTGTGTGTGTGTGTGTGTATATATATATATATATATATATATATAGTTTTTTTTAGTGGAGTGCTAGCTCATTCTTAAAGCTGAGAACCCAAAAGGCTACTCTCTTAAGAATGATTACAAGGTACAGCAGTACAGAAGCAGAGCACAATGGAGACCACGTACTCCATTACATTTACAACTTCTGTGACAATAACAGTACTGGTAAAAATGCACATCTGGGGTACCCCTAAAAGCAGATGCCTGCCTGCGGTGGTAGAGTAGCATGATAAAACCTTGACTATGGCCCAATCTACCTGAATTTTACAGACCAGAGAGCCCACCCTGGTGGGAGGAAAGAGGCACTGATACTCAGGGTACACTCATGTTGTTTGAGTTTCCTGGTGAAGACCAGAGAAGCAAACCCATGGCATTGCCTGAGGGTGGATGGGTGGAAGCCTGTTTTGTCAGTCCCTTCCAGGAGTGAAGGATACTCTGTTGCATGCCCTATACTTAAAGTGGTAGTGGACATTCCATCAGTATCAGTATCACAAGTCCCCCAGGACATCTCAATCTCCTAACCAGCTACAAGTCTAGGGAAGGTCAGAGGGTTCAGTAGAGTTGGTAATTAAGGAAAGGCAAGGTAGCCAAAAAATGTATATGCCTCTTGAGTAAATCTGAATAATGTCTACACAGGAAACAAAGTCAGTAGATTTTGGGATGATGTCTGATTGCAAATGGTAACAGAATGCTGCAAAAGTAATTCAAACAATAAAGTATCAAATAATCCTACTTTTTCAGCATGCTTCCTCACCTTAAAGCAGTTTTTACACACACATAGTACTTAAGATCAATAGTGAAGTGACTGAATTGGTAGTGGCTGAATATTTCTGATTGTTTTGTTACTGAGGATCGCTTGCCTGTGACGAATAAAGGCTTGTTGCTTTGGAACACTACCTGGGTTTCATGATTTCTGGAAATTATTGTGACTGAGCTCATCAACAAAGTTTTAAGGCCACTAGTTATTCTGTTTTTTTATTTTTGTTTTTTTATTTTTTTTTAATTTGAAGTGGCTGCTATCTTAAATATCCTTCTCCATCCATGGCATACACATTGTTATGCTATTTTATGGGAAGGGAGTTGATGGCCAATGCATAAGGGCAATCTTCTCTTTCTGTGCATGGATTCACTTTCTTTAATCTGGACACTCAATGGGACAGCACTAGGACTGGTAGAAGGGATTTATTCATTTTAATGTCTTGTCTGAAAATAGCATACAACATCATTCCAGTAACCCCTATCTTCCATGTACTACATGTAAAGACCGGTGAGATTTTAGAATTAGTGTATTTCCTTGGTATCCAGATTTTCAAAACAGGTTTCTATGAGAAGATTCCATCACACTCACAAGCTCCAAACACAGAATTTTGAACACACACACATACACACACGCACACACACACACACACACACACACACACACACACACACACACACACACACACACACACACACACACACACACTTATGCATGTACATATATAAACAGCATAAATACAAACTTATACATACACAGACACACACATACACATGCAAGGACACATACTAAACATCATATATACAAATTTAAACATACACACGTACATAAACACAAGCAAACATACACACGTACATAAACACAAGCAAACACACACACATGCAGATATGCATGCACATATACTAAACAGCATACATACACATTTAAATACACACACTAACATGCATGCAGAAAAATTATTTTATGAGGTAAGCTTCCTGCCTTAGCTCCAAGTGCGACCAGCACCCGACAACACCCTTACAATATTACCTAATTTCATGGACACCATTTTTACCATAGAAGGACCATAATGACCTTTGGAGTTAAGCTCCTTTTAGAAAAAAATTCACTCTTTCTAGTTTTGCATAGCCCTTCATTCGGTGTATGGTCTTGAACACAGCAGTCTCATGTCTTTTAGGTATACCTCATTCTCTGCCTGTAGCTAAAACCCACAACTTTCAGGGTCAGAGGCAAAATCTCTAACATACTGACTTCTAGAAACAGAGCAGTACTAAACACTGATGCCATGCAGTCTGGAGCTGTGGTCCTTCCAGCCTCATTCACGCATCATACTGTTAGAATTTAAGTAGTCCAGCAGGCAGATTTAACATATTTGCCTGTCTTTGATCTCATCTCCTCCTCCTCCTTCGCATACCATGGTTTACTTCTTTTGTCACTGAGGTATGTAGTTTGAACAAAGGTGAAGAATAACAGAGACTTTAAAGCTTGTCTGCAAGGAACTGAGCAATCTATCAGTCATCCAAGCAGCACATTGCTTTAGCAAGAAAATTAGCACTTGTAAGTGCTTAATGTTCACTGCATTGGTGAAAAACTGCAACAATACAGTAGGAGGGGGAGAAAAGGTCAGAATTACAGATAACATGCACCATACAAAGCCATGGTGTAATAATTCATTACAGTTATCAGGGCCCTATATTTTTGAAAGCATTACAAAATAGAATTGATGGAATAAATATCTTTGAAAATATAGCACTGTTGTAAGAAATACTTTTTAAGAAAACACAGGTTGACATTCAGAAAAGTTACTGCTAGTGATATGCTATTTTTATCACAGGATCATAGGAAATTACTAGGCTATCAACCAGGAGTTCATTTCAAGCCCAGCTGTTTCATCCCAATGTAATACCATAGAAATGCAGTCAGTATCCAAGATTGCATTTAGTAATGACTGCCCATGTCCAGGAGGGTTGTGGGCACTATCCCCAGTAAGAATTTATGGTGACCCATCCACTCGTCCAGGTTCCTCTTGAACAGTGTCATAGAGGTGCTCTGTTTCACATGAATTGATAGCCCATTCCAAAGATGTAGCAGTCGCTGGGAGATAAATCTGTCCCACCAGCACATCCTATTTAAGTTTCAGACCATATTTAGGTCCCTGGAATGGGTAGCCCTAGTCCCATTTGATTTACGGATATGCAGCAAGTTCATTAGGTTTGGGTCTGAGATTGCTGTGTAGGTCAAGCATAAATCTCCCCTAAGAAGTCTATATGATGCAGAGTATAGTGATAGGGACTTTAGTCAGTCTGTGTAAAGCATGTGCTGAAGTTCCTTGATCTTTTTTTGTTAGAAATCTCTGAGGTCTGCAGGCGTTTTGTACAGTACATGCCGAACGGGGCTTTATACTCAATTATGGGCCGGATTAGTGCCGAGTATTTAGGAGTTATAACTTCTTTTGCTCTTGAGGTGATGCCTTTACTAATGAAGTGTATTACACAGCAAGCCCTCCTTACTACAGGAGACACATGATGGCCAAAGTTAAGGTTGCAGTCAACTTGTGATCCCAGGTCCCTTACCAATTTGTGGGTACTTAGGGTATTGTTGATTTGATAGTGTGAAGGGACATTGTGCCGAAGGGAATGATGATGTATTTCTTTGCATTCAGTTTAAGATCATAACTAAGACACCACTCAGTGGTCTGCTTAAGACCCTCCTGGAGTATACTGACATCATTTGGGGATTCCAGAATTGCACCCAGTTTGCAGTCATCTGCAGACTTGGCCAGCCGCAATCCCTTAGTTTTGACCTGAACTTCTGAAAAGTATATACCAAACAGTAGGGAGCCCAGCACTAATCTCTGTGGCATCCCGCTGGTAACAGGTCTCCTGGTTGATGTGGAGTCACCCACTTTGATAGTGTGTGTCTGACTTGTGAGCCAGTTGGCAACCCATCTTACAATGAATGGGTTTATATTCAGTTTGATAAATTTATCGGTAATGCCTGAATGTGGGATTGTGTTGAAAGCCTTTGCCAAGCCGAGGTATGCTGTGTGCACAGATTTGCCCTTGTCAATGGCTTTGGTCACATTTTCAAAGAAATCCACCAGACTTAATAGGCAGGATCTGCACTTGATGAAGACGAATTGGGTAGGATCCAGGGTTTGGAGGTCACCTATGTCTTTATTTATGAGGTCCATAATAATACGTTCCATGGCCTTACAGATGAGACTGGTCAGGCTTATTGGTTTGTAATTCCCCAGGTCTGTTGCTAGCCTTTGTGGAGGAGAATACATTTTGCTGTTCTCCATTCTGCAGCAACAAAGTCTGTGGCTAGGCTATGATTGAAAAGGGTACTGAATGGTGATACTAGTTCATGTTTTAGCCTGTTTAGAAGACAGCCTGGGATACTGTCTGGTCCCATAGAGGCTGTTTTTTTTCTCCTTGGACAAGGCTTTGATGACCTGCTCTTCAGATATGTAGGGTGAGGGGTTAGTTTGGGGAAGGGTATGTAATAAGTTTGGAGGGGATAAGGGAGTGAAAGTTTCACCAAACCTATCTGTTGGCAGGTTTTCTATCTCTGTGAGGTCAGTGTGTGCGGGATACCATTGGTCACTAGTTCTGCACATGCTTGGGTCCTACCTTTTAGGCCATGTATGTAGCTGTAAAAGGCTTTATGGTAATCCTTGGATGTGCTTGTTAAGTTTTTCTCAAAGAAGCCCTTAGAGGATTTGGCCAGTTGTCTTACTTGCCTGTTATGGCTGAGGAGGGTGCTTTTCCATTGTTGGAACCTCACCTTTGTTTTCTTGGACAGCAACCTTTTGCATTTACTGTAAAGTCTGTTGATGCTGGATGTCCACCATGGCAGGTTGTTTTTACTTGGGGCTCTGGGTTTGATTCTTTCTAGTACAGCCGAGTCTATACACGTATGCAAGTGATTGTACAGGGCTTTAGTGTAGTTACCACTACCAGCTGGGAGTGGGGCTTGGAATGCATTTACACATTCACCTAGGAGGGTATAGTTTGCCTTTGTGAAGTTTTTTGGTCTGTTTTTGCCCTTTGTGAGTTCTGGTGTTAGTGCCACCTTGGAGGTGACGGATTTGTGGTCAGATTTAACTAATTGCTTCAGGTACGAGAAGCTGCCACGTCCCTTAGCATTGTGTGCTCGCCATTTCCCTTCACAACCAGTGCATTACATTTCTGCTCTGCATTTAGCTGAAGCCTCCCTACATATGTGCAAACAGGGCCTAGAATTTAACTATTGAAACAACAGACCAATCAAGTTGAGAAGTGTAGGTTGTTTATCATGGACATTCTTCTGCTATCTTCTTTTATTTCTAAATGTAAAGTTTCTTGAAATTGGCACGCCCTCTACCAGGGATGTTTGTCATTTAATTTCCCCCACCCCCAAAAAATTTTCCTTGCATCCCTTAGCTGTTTTTCTTGTGACTCTCCTAACTAGGCAAGCTAAGCTGGTTGGAACTTGTCTAATAGTGAGTCTTCTTCTTCTTCTTCTTTTGGCTGCTCCCATTAGGGGTTGCCACAGCAGATCAACTGTTTCCATTTCTTCCTGTCCTCTGCATCTTGCTCTGTCACACCAACCACCTGCATGTCCTCTCTCACCACATCCATAAACCTTATCTTAGGCCTCCCTCTTTTCCTGTTACCTTGCAGCTTCATCCTTAGCATCTTTTTCCCAATATACACTGCATCCCTCCTCAGCACATGTCCAAGCCAACATAATCCTGCCTCTCTGGCTTTGTCTCCAAACCTTCCAACCTGAGCTGACCCTCTAATATACTTATTCCTAATCCTGTCCATCCTCATCACACCCAGTGCAAATCTTAACATCTTCAACTCTGCCACGTCAAGCTCTGACTCCTGTCTTTTTGTCAATGCCAATGTCTCCAACCCATATAACATAGCTGGTCTCACTGCCCTCTTGTAGACCTTCCCTTTCACTCTTACTCGTCTGTCAAAAATCACTCCTGACACTCTTCTCCACCCACTCCATCCTGCCTGTACTCTCTTCGTCACCTCACTTCCACACTCAACATTACTCTGAACTGTTGATCCCAAGTATTTAAACTCATCCACCTTCGCCACCTCTACTCCCTGCATCCTCACCATTCCTCTATCCTCCCTCTCATTCACACACATATATTCTGCCTTAGTCCTGCTGACCTTCATTCCTCTTCTCTCTAGAGCATATCTCCACCTCTCCAGGGTCTCCTCCACCTGTTCCCTACTCTCACTACAGATCACAATGTCATCTGCAAACATCATAGTCCATGGGGACTCCTGTCTGATCTCGTCTGTCAACCTGTCCATCACCATTGCAAATAGGAAAGAGCTCAGAGCTGATCCTTGATGTAATCCCACCTCCACCTTAAATGCATCCGTCACTCCCACCGCAGACCTCACCGCTGTCACACTACCCTCGTATATATCCTGTACCACTCTTACATACTTCTCTGACACTCCCAACTTCCTCATACAATACCACAACTCCTCTCTAGGCACCCTGTCATATGCTTTCTCTAAAACCACAAAGACACAATCCAACTCCTTCTGACCTTCTCTGTACTTCTCCATCGACACTCTCAGAGCAAACATCACATCTGTAGTGCTCTTTCCTGGCATGAAACCATACTGCTGATCACTAATCATCACCTCCCTTCTTAACCTAGCTTCCACTACTCTTTCCCATAACTTCATGATCAGTTTAATCCCTCTGTAGTTACTACAGCTCTGCACATCACCCATTTTCTTAAAAATCAGTACCAAAACACTTTTTCTCCATTCCTCAGGCATCCTCTCACTTTCCAAGATCTCATTAAATAATCTAGTTAAAAACTCCACTGCCATTTCACCTAAACACCTCCATGCTTCCACAGGTATGTCATCCGGACCAACAGCCTTTCCGTTCTTCATCCTCTTCATAGCTATCCTTACTTCCTATTTGCTATTCCACTGCACTTCATGATTCACTATCTGCACATCATCCAACCTTCTCTCCCTCTCATTCTCTTCATTCATCAACCCCTCAAAGTACTCTTTCCATCTGCTCAACACACTCTCCTCGCTTGTGAGTACGTTTCCCTCATTATCCTTTATCACCCTTACCTGCTGCATATCTTTACTAGCTCGGTCCCTCTGTCTAGCCAATTGGTACAGGTTCTTTTCTCCCTCCTTAGTGTCCAACCTTTTATACAACTCTTCATATGCCTTATCCTTAGCCTTCACCACCTCTCTCTTTGCCATGCACCTCATCTCCTTATACTCTTGTCTACTTTCTTCATCTCTTTGACAATCCCACTTCTTCTTTGCCAACCTCTTTCTCTGTATAGTCTACTGTACTTCTTCATTCCACCCATTAATTAAATTAAACCCAAACTATTCTATTACAACCCCAGCGTCTCCACACTCAACCTGCTCACACAAAATTTACTATCTGGAGATATTTACCCCAACCCTGGACCTTTCTCCAACTCACCTCCTTCCACCTACACCCCACTTCTCTCCCCCTCCCTTCCCACCTCCTCCTCATCCTCCAACAACCCATGCTCTTCCTCTTCTTCCACCAACCCTGCCTCATCCACCAATAACCTAACCATATCTTCCCTAAACATCCAAAGCATTACAAACAAAGTCAATGAAATCCATTCCTGGAGTGCCCTTCACTCTCCTGACATACTTACTCTCTCAGAAACCTGGCAAAAACCTCACATCTTTGGCCTTGAAATCCTGCCCCCTGGATAAAACATGTACTGTTTAGATCTCAAACAAGGGGGAGGGGTAGCTATAATGTACTCTGAACAACTCTCCCTCTCCCCTCTATCAGTCTCACTGCCCAGCTTTCATCCTGCTGAAATCATCATTGCAAACTGCAAAAGTAACAATCATAAGAAGCTAGTCATAGCATCCATTTATATCCCTCCTGGTAATAACATCCCTATCCTTGAACAATTTCTTGCCTGGATCTCACAAGCAATTTGCTATGAAACCATAATACTGGGTGTTGTTAGCATTGATTAGAACACAACAGCCACAGACCCGCTCAACTGCAGCATAAACCTTTATAGCGTCACCCAACTAATCAGTAACCCAACCCGTCTGAACAAACACACCAACACCAGTACCACACTAGACTGGATACTTACATCTAATCCAAATGTATATCACAACCCATGTACTCTAACTGACATCTTAAGTGATCATCTTCCCATCTGTATCCAATGGCACACTCTCCAATCATGTAAATCACACCATTTCATAGAATGCCATAAACTCTCTAACTTCAACCCAGACTCTTTTAACCAATCACTATCCTCAATTAACTGGTCTTTTCTCCACCACCTCTCTCTGGAAGATGCTACATTAAAATTCAACAGCATCTATTTAGACACCCTAAACTCCATGGCTCCCATGAGGAAAATAATGAAATCCAACTACACTCCATAGCTTACACAATCCACTCTCTCTGTTACGTACAAGAGAGACAGCACTTGGAAAAATTGGCTAAAAACAAATTCCATCACCCACCTTCAGATATTCAAGGAACACTGCAACCTAACTAAAAAAACAGGTCAACTATGACAAGAAAACCTTCTACCAAAACCCACTAACCAACTCCCACTCTAATCCCCAAAACTTTTGGAACACAATCAACAAACTACTTCATTCAGGCAAACCCTCATCACCTAACCCTTGCCCTAATAGCTCTGACATTGACACATCCACATTCAACTCCTTCTTCATCAATACCATCAAGAACCTCTCCCAAAATTACAACTCTACCTTTAACTCAACTCTTCTCTCTCCAAATTCCCTTCCAACCTCCTTCTCATTTAAACCTGTCCTCACTGCTTATGTAAAATCACTCCTCAGCAAACTCAAAACTTGTTCCCCTTCTGCTAATAATCAAACCCCCATCTTCCTAAAATTAGCCACAAACTCTATTGCTTACCCTACCTCCATACTAATCAATAGGTATATACAAGAATCATTGTCCCTGACATTTGAAAGAAGTTCTAAACAATACCTATACACAAATGAGGACCCTCCACTAACCCCTCCAACTTCAGACCTATAGCTATTCTGTCTCCCCTATCTAACATACTGGAGAAGTGTATACACAAGAAACTAATAGAATATCTCCTACAGGAAAATCTTCTAACTGCCTCACAACATGGTTTGCCCCAACCACAGCACAGTTACCGCTCTATTATCTTTCACTCAGACCATCGCCAGAACCCATGACAACAACAGACTTGCATCTTGCCTATTCCTATACCTCTCTAAGGCCTTTGACACTGTCTCTCACAACAAACTTCTAGCTAAGCCTTCTGACCTCAGTCTCTCCAACTCAACTATTTTATTGTTCTCTAGCTATCTCTCCAACAGGTTTCAGTCAGTCAGATGGCATACTGCTCTCTCCCTCTTCCTCCCAGTCCTTACTGGAGTCCAATAAGGTTCCATCCTTGGATCTTGACTATTTAACATCTTTGCTAATGAGCTCTACATATCTGTTGCCTACTCCACACTAATACAATATGCAGATGACTCAACTATTATCTCCTCCTCTGACAACCTTTCTCAGCTTCTAACCCTCACCCACGAATCTTTCCACTCTGCTGAAAGATGGCTAACTAGTAAGCAACTTCTACTGAATAAAAAAAAAAAAAAAAACAAGCTCCTCTTATTCCTGCCAAAATCCCTGTGTCATGCTAAGACCACCTTCACCATCACTTCTCTCAACAAAATAAAAACATTAAAGCAGAGCCTCACAAAAACCTCCTAGGTGCTATTTTAGATGACCAGCTAAAATTTGATGTCCACATACAACAAGCCATCCAAAAAACCCACCACAAATTAAGATTACTTTATAGGAACAAAAAATCCTCTCTAATGAATCTAAACTCTCTCTAGCACAAGCCTACCTTCTACCTAGCCTATTTTATGCTGCCCCAATCCTTACAAACCTACAAACCAATATTATGACCAAACTTGAACTCAATACCTTAAGACTGCTAGATTTGCAACAAACTTACCCTATTGTGCCTATCAACATTTAGCTTTAAAAAACCCTCAGTGGCCAGAATTCTACCAAAACTCCTCCTCCCCAAACTGCACCTCACCTACACCATCCTTTACAAACCTACCTCTTGCTCAACTCTCTCTTCTCTTATAACCCCTACACTCCCAACCATAGACTTTTTAGCTCAGATCAACACCTCCTAGAAATCTATAAACCTCGCAAAAAAAAAAAAAAATTGGCAAACAACTCTTTACCTACTCAATTGCTAATTCTTGGAACAAACTGCCTCTGTCCCTAATAACAATACCTAATACTAACTACTTCAAAAAATCCCAAAAACTCAACCTGCTAAACACCAGGACTTACACTCGCCTTGACCCAACATAAAATGCTCATTCCTCTATCCTCACCACTCACAACTGTTACTAATTAACCACCTTTCTCGACCTCACTTAGTAATTTTCACATAAAACTCTGTAACTACTCATCTACTGCTATTTCTTAATCCTTTCCTTTTGTCCATATCCAACTCTCTGGACAGGACACTTAAATTCACTGTAAAATATGAACCGCGACACTAAAACTCACTGTAAATATGAACTGCACATTAACAGTTTAAATTTCTTGTCTCAAGGTCATATCTCACTTGTTTCCTGTCAGCAATATATTTTTATATTTTTATTTCTCCTATTCAAAACTGATTGTAACTAACTGTATAATTCATGCCTATGTCAATTATTCTAATAGTTGTATCAATGTAACTAATAGTGCTGGAGCTTTTCTCCCAGAGAAAAACGGCTTCTCCCTTGTCAGAGTAACCCAGTCAACAAATATCAAAATAATTAAATAAAAATAAATAAATAAATAATGAGGGTCTGTTAGTTGTGGCAGTGCATCTGTTTGACATGTTAGTGAGGACCAGATCTAGTATGTTTGTTACTCTTGTCGGGATATGAACAATTTGTTCCAGGGCATTTGAGTTAACAAAGTCAAGGAACTTTTGCGCTAGTGAGTTAGGGCTAGTGTAGGTTTCCCTGTTCATAGGTTCATAGGTTCATACTAGGCTATCTGCCCTAGGGCATTTATAAGCCTAGCCAGAATGTGTTTGGCTTTCGCCACCCATTTTAAATTTATTTTGCTATGCTCTTTTTCGAGGTTAGTATACTGTGTCTCTGTCTAACAGTGACACAGAAGTGATACCCGGGGTAAACCTACGATCTCCCATACACTCATCAAGATTCCTCTTGAATAGAGTCAATGAGGGACTCTGCCTAACCTGGACTGGGATTTTATTCCAGAGTGAAGGGAGCCTCTGGGTTATGAATCTGTCCCTCCAGCATGTGCTATTTATTTCAGTGCTGAGGTTCAAGTCTCTCGAGCGCGTAGCTCGATGGGATTTGGATTTTCTGAGGTGCAGCATGTCCATTAATTCCGGGTTGGACATGGCTTTATACGTCAGGCACAGATCGCCTCTGAACAGGTGGTATGCCACTGAGTAGAGCTGGAGTTTCTTTAACCGGGCAGCATATGGCATCTGTTTGAGCCCTTTGATCCTCTTGGTTAGGTACTTTTGGGGTCTTTCCAGTTGCTGCATGTGTCTGGTAAGGTACATCCCAAAAGGGGCATTGTACTCAATTATGGGCCTGATGAGGGATGAGTAAAGAGGCACGATGACCTCCCCTGATTTAGATGTGAATCCCTTCATGATTAGGTGGGCTATATAAAATGTTTTTCTAACCACTTTGGCCACGTGGTTGTCAAATGAGAGATTGCTATCAACTTGGGTCCCCAGGTCCCTAATTACTTCTTCTGTACTTAATGGATTACCACCTACGTGGTAATTTGTGGGCACTTTGTTTTTGCCAAAGGGGATGACTATACACTTTTTGGCATTTAGCTTGAGGCCATGGCTCTGGCACCAGTTGTCTGTTTCTATGAGGCCCTTTTGGAGGATGCTTGTGTTGGCTGGAGAGTCGATTATGGTGCCCAGTTTGCAGTCAGCTGCGAACTTGGTCAGCCACAGTCCTTCCGTGTTGGCCTGTACCTCCGAGAAATATATACCGAACAAGAGAGGTCCCAGGACTGAGCCTTGTGGGACACCACTTGTAACTGGTTTGGAGTCTGACATGGCTCCAGCAATTCTAACCATGTGGGTTCTGTCCTTGAGCCAGTTTGCAATCCATCTAGTGACATAGGAGTTTATATTTAAGCTGGTGAGCTTATCTATAATGCCCGAGTGGGGTATTGTATCGAAGGCTTTTGCGAGGTCCAGGTAGGCTGTGTGGACCACCTTCCCCTCGTCAATGGCCTTGGTGACTGTTTCAAAGAAATCAACCAGGTTTAACAGGCAGGATCTGCCCTTAATAAAGCCGAACTGGGTAGGATCCAGTGTCTGTAGGTCCCCAATATCTTTATTTATGAGGTCCATGATGATCCTTTCCATAGCTTTGCAGACCAAGCTAGTCAGGCTTATGGGGTGATAGTTTCCAGGATCCGTTGAGGCACCACCTTTATGGAGAGGGACCACTGTTGCTGTATGCCACTCTTTGGGCACATATCCTGTAGTAAGGCTGAGATTGAACAGTAGTTTTATGTTTGGGTTTAGCTCTTCTTGGAGTTCATGTAGGACGCAGCCCGGGACACCATCTGGTCCCATTGATGCTGTGTTTTTGCTTTGGAGAGGGCGGCTCTTACCTGAGCATCTGAGATGTCAGGGGCAGCACTCTGCTGGGATAGATATTTGCCCTTTGGTGGGGAGGGGAGAAGTTTGCGCTGAACCTGTCAGTTAGGATGTTGGCAATGTCTGTGGGTTCAGTGTATTTTTGTCATTTTGGACTAATTCTGTGCATATCTGCGAATTACCACCCAGGTTCCTAACATAACTAAAAAAGCCTTGTGATTATCCTTAGTGTCCTGTGCAATTTTTCTCTCGAAGCTGGCCTTAGACAATTTTATGAGTGCCCGTAGTTTTTTGCTAATACTGATCAGTGATGCCTTCCCTTTTTGGGATTTTGCTCTATCATTTAGTAGCTTTCTCCTTCTATTGTATAGTTTGTTTATGGCTGGGGTCCACCAGACAGGACGTCTGCCTTTGGAGGATTGGGTCTTGGTTTTATTTGGGATCGCATGATCCATGCATTCCTGAAGGTGTTCATAGAATGTGTTTATAAAGGATTCTGCGGTCTGGGCCGTATTTTCCACAGGCCCGGGGGCTTTGAAGGATTCCACCTCGGTTTTGAGGAGTGTGAAATTTGCTTTAGAGAAGTTTTTCACTGTGGTTTTCTGGGCAGGGGGTGGGGTCAGGATGTGAATATCCAGTGAGATTAGTTTATGGTCTGATCTTACCAGTGAGGGATACACTTCTGGTCTGGAGCATAGAGTCCCCATGTTGGTGATGATCAGGTCCAGTATGTTTTCCCCTCTTGTGAGAGTGGTAACAAGTTGTTCCATAGCATTTGAGTTTATAAATTCTAGGAATCTTTGGGCTAGGGTGTTGGAGCTAGAGTAATGCTCCCATTCTATGTTTGGGTAGTTGAAGTCGCCCAATATAATGGTGTTTGGAGAGACCTTCATATTTTCCAGTGTTCTCAGGAAGGCCGAGTGGGGTTCCTGGGTTTGGGAGGGTGGTCTGTAGCAGGCTATAAACTGGAAGGCAGTTTTACCCACTGTTAGTTGCACATGGATAGTCTCTGATGCTTCGTGCTTTGCCACCAACCTGGAGGTGTGGGTATCTTTGATGAATATCGATACTCCCCCTCCTTTTGTGGTTCGATCCAAGTTTTGGGGCGAAAAGCATGGTATGAGGTATAACCTGGTAGTGCTGGGGTGCTCTCGGAGCCCTGAACCAGGTTTCTGTTACTGCACAGATATCGATGTTCTCCATGCTAAGGAGAGTTTCGAAAAGTGCATCTTGAGGTTTAGACTTCTGGCGTTGAGTAGCATTACTCTTAGTTTCTTATCCCTTGTGATACCTATGGAGGTGGGTTTGTCTTTTGAGCCTTGCCTAAAAAAGGCACTATGGGGGTAGCAAGACCCTTTGCCAATATCCGAAAGCCCAGGGGTGACAGGTGCAAGCCATCCCTAGCGAAGCATCATGTCTTGTCGAGCATATCATCCCAAGCTGACAGGCATTTGATCCCCTTTGAATGACACCAGTACTTAAGCCAATTGTTGAAATTGATCATCTTGTCTTCATATTGTGGCATCATTCTTGGTGAGGGTAAGATGCTACTCAAGGTCAGGGTCATACCGGCCTGGGCTACATGCTCAGAGATCTCCTTTATGTCTCTTTTCATGTAGTCCAGGGAGGTACATCTCAGGTCATTCACACCAGCATGGACAATGACTGAGTCATATTTGTACTTGCCTTGGAGTGACCTGAGTGCTTGTGTTATGTGGCGGATCCTAGCACCTGACAGGCTGCTCACCGTGACCCTCTCCTTGTTCAGCCTGGTGAGCGGGACGTCAGTGTGCCTGACGATAGAGTCACCTATTACAAGTGTATCAGGTGTGTTGTTTAGTCTTAAGGGCTGTGACTGTTCGGCACACTGGCTTTGTGAGATATGTGTTGCACGTGTTTTGTTTTGGGGTAGCGGTTGCTTGGGTGTTAGCTTTGGCGGTCTCTGCTGCTTAGGCAGATCTTTATTTAGGGCCTCCGAGTATGTTTTTGTGTGATTATGTGTTTGGTTTGCTGTCGTGGTAGGTCTATGTGAGACTGGAATTGTAGTGAGTGTGGTTTCCTTCTCCTCCTGACTGGTTATGCCAGTACTGAGTTGAGAGAGCTTAGCCTCCAGTTTGGCTATATGGTTGCATCTCTCACATGGGTTGGAATTTGTTGGGAGGAGGAGAGGGTTGTCTGTGTACATGAGGCAGTTGTAACATTGCCTCAAGATTCCCAGATTCACCAGCTGGACCGGAGAGGAGATTGACAACTGACCTTTGGACATGCTAGAATAATATTGGGAATTCCTTAATAATTGAAAACAAGGGCCAGTGGGGAGTGTGGGTGTAGTGCTTTTAATTTTTAGTGCTGACTTATATAATTGCTTTAGTGAGCAAGTGCCAGGTAACTTAAGTGCAATGTGTTACAGGTAACTTAAATGCAAAAATGACAAACAGTAACTTTCTTTCAAGTGAAACAAGGAAATAAGTACAGTAAGCAATGCAGATATCACTAGTGATCCACAGAAGCGCTGAGAAGCCGAGTATTAGGTGGAATTAGCGTTCCAGGGAAATAACAAGCAAACAAACAAGCATATAAACAAAGCTAGATTCAGCAGGCCTGGATCTAGTCTATGCTACAGCAAACAAGGTGTAACAATTTCAGTAAGATACAGTTCAAATATTCAGGCACTATAAACCTTTAACCAGAAATTCCCAGCTCAGAAGGGCAGAGTCCAGCCTCTTCTCCCACAAGAGTGCAGACCACGAACCTTCTTAATGTAAAATAACTGGCCTGAAGCCCAAGTGCTTAAACCAGAACTAATACACTTTAAGAATAACAGACAATGGGCTCTCAATCAGCAGTTCCCAACTTAGAAGGATGAAAGCTACCAGTCCTGCCACCACAGTGCATGCCACAAACCTTCCTAATGTAAAACAACTGGTCTGAAGCCCAAGTGCTTAATCCAAAAGACTTAGAATGATAGCTACACTTTAATCAAGTTACTACCAAGCAGTAATAAATACAATTGAATACTTTAGAGAATGCCTGGATTAGTGCTCAAGTTACACAAACAAAGCTAGATCCAGCAGGCCCGAATCCAGTCTATGCCACAGCAAACAAGGCGCACCAACTTCAGTAAGAAGCAGTTCAGATATGCATGCACTATAAGCCTTTAACCAGAAATTCCCAGCTCAGAAGGGCAGAGTCCAGCCTCTCCTCCCACAAGAGTGCAGACCACGAACCCTCTTAATGTAAAATAACTGGCCTGAAAGCCCAAGTGCTTAAACCAGAATTAATACACTTTTAGAATAACAGACACTGAGCCCTCAATCAGCAGTTCCCAACCTAGAAGGATGTAAGCTACCTGTTCTGCCACTACAGTGCAGACCACAAACCCTCTCAGTGCAAAACAACTGGTCCGAAGCCCAAGTGTTTAAACCAAAAGGCTTAGAATGAGTTACACCAAGCAGTAATAAATACAATTGAGTACTTTTAAGATGATGCAAAAGTAAAAAAGTAGGTAGAAACACAAGTACAGTAAAAGCAGATGAAAATTTTTTTTTTTTCTGAACAAGTGCTGAGATCAAAGAAACAGATTTGAGTGCTGAAACTAGAAAACTGGCTAGTTATAAGAAAAAAACTAAGCTAGAAGGCTTCCCTCCAACACAGAAGGGCTTGGGGCTCAGAAGCCTACAAATAGTCTATACCACTTAACAGGAAAGGCAGGAAACAAGCTTAATTTTTTTTTCTGTTTCCCAGATGCTCTCTTTGTACACAGTAGGAGTGCCTGAAATCAGAATAGGATCTCACTGCACTCAGTTGAGTGAGCAAATGAGATGGGCCCAGAAGGAGTATCCAAACACAAATTTACAAGAGGGGCGGGCAGTTGCAAGGCCACTAAGATTAACACCAAAACAAAAACAGGGAGGATGGGTGGGACTAACTGAAGAGCAGAGTCAAAACTTCCAGTTCACTTAATATTCCTTCCACACAGTTAAAATCAATTTAAATACTGTATTTTTTTGAAAAAAAAAGTGCAGATAAAGGTACTTAAATTCTCTTATACATCCAGTTGAATACAACAAGTTCTTAGCCGGCCAAAGCTGAGGTTTTTAAGCAGAAAATATTTCACACTGTACCACTTAAATAGGCAAGGACAGGAAATCAAAGAATGTGGCTACCCCCACACCTGCAATTACTAACAAATAATAAAATTCAAGCAGCACTAACTGAAGAGCAGAGTCAAAACTTCCAGTTCAGTTAATATTCCTTCCACACAGTTAAAATCAATTTAAATACTGTATTTTTTTGAAAAAGAAAAGGGCAGATAAAGGTACTTAAATTCTCTTATACGTCCAGTTGAATACAACAAATTCTTAGCTGGCCAAAGCTGAGGTTTTTAAGCAGAAAATATTTCACACTGTACCACTTAAATAGGCAAGGACAGGAAATCAAAGAATGTGGCTACCCCCACACCTGCAATTACTAACAAATAATAAAATTCAAGCAGCACTAACTGAAGAGCAGAGTCAAAACTTCCAGTTCAGTTAATATTCCTTCTACACAGTTAAAATCAATTTAAATACTGTATTTTTTGAAAAAAGTGCAGATAAAGGTACTTAAATTCTCTTATACGTCCAGTTGAATACAACAAGTTCTTAGCCAGCCAAAGCTGAGGTTTTCAAGCAGAAAATATTTCACACTGTACCACTTAAATAGGCAAGGACAGGAAATCAAAGAATGTGGCTACCCCCACACCTGCAATTACTAACAAATAATAAAATTCAAGCAGCACTAACTGAAGAGCAGAGTCAAAACTTCCAGTTCAGTTAATATTCCTTCCACACAGTTAAAATCAATTTAAATACTGTATTTTTTTGAAAAAAAAAAGTGCAGATAAAGGTACTTAAATTCTCTTATACGTCCAGTTGAATACAACAAGTTCTTAGCCGGCCAAAGCTGAGGTTTTTAAGCAGAAAATATTTCACCCTGTACCACTTAAATAGAGAAGGACAGGAAATCAAAGAATGTGGCTACCCCCACACCTGCAATTACTAACAAATAATAAAATTCAAGCAGCACTAACTGAAGAGCAGAGTCAAAACTTCCAGTTCAGTTAATATTCCTTCCACACAGTTAAAATCAATTTAAATACTGTATTTTTTTGAAAAAAAAAGTGCAGATAAAGGTACTTAAATTCTCTTATACATCCAGTTGAATACAACAAGTTCTTAGCCGGCCAAAGCTGAGGTTTTTAAGCAGAAAATATTTCACACTGTACCAGTTAAATAGGCAAGGACAGGAAATCAAAGAATGTGGCTACCCCACACCTGCAATTACTAACAAATAATAAAATTCAAGCAGCACTAACTGAAGAGCAGAGTCAAAACTTCCAGTTCAGTTAATATTCCTTCCACACAGTTAAAATCAATTTAAATACTGTATTTTTAAAAAAAACAAGTGCAGATAAAGGTACTTAAATTCTCTTATGCGTCCATTTGAATACAACAAGTTCTTAGCCGGCCAAAGCTGAGGTTTTTAAGCAGAAAATATTTCACACTGTACCACTTAAATAGGCAAGGACAGGAAATCAAAGAATGTGGCTACCCCCACACCTGCAATTACTAACAAATAATAAAATTCAAGCAGCACTAACTGAAGAGCAGAGTCAAAACTTTCAGTTCAGTTAATATTCCTTCCACACAGTTAAAATCAATTTAAATACTGTATTTTTTGAAAAAAAAGTGCAGATAAAGGTACTTAAATTCTCTTATACGTCCAGTTGAATACAACAAGTTCTTAGCTTGCCAAAGCTGAGGTTTTTAAGCAGAAAATATTTCACACTGTACCACTTAAATAGGCAAGGACAGGAAATCAAAGAATGTGGCTACCCCCACACCTGCAATTACTAACAAATAATAAAATTCAAGCAGCACTAACTGAAGAGCAGAGTCAAAACTTCCAGTTCAGTTAATGTTCCTTCCACACAGTTAAAATCAATTTAAATACTGTATTTTTTTGAAAAAAAAAAGTGCAGATAAAGGTACTTAAATTCTCTTATACGTCCAGTTGAATACAAGTTTTTAGCCGGCCAAAGCTGAGGTTTTTAAGCCTGTTGATGGTGGGATAATTGAAATCCCCCATAACCAGAGTGTTTGGTAATATTTGGATTGTTTCCAGTTTGGTCAAGTAGGCTTCATGCACGTCATGACCGAATGAGAGGGATCTATAACTGGCTATGACTTGAATGGGGTTCTTACCCACTCTAACCTGAACTTGGAGTAACTCTATGGAGTTGTCCAGTCTAACTAGATGGGAGGTTTATCTCTAATATAGATAGAAAGACCATATTAAGATACAACCAAACACCCTAATACTGGGTGATTTCAACTACTCTGCCATTAACTGGGAAAACTACTCAGGTACCAACACCTTTTCCCAACGGTTCTTGGAATCCATAAATTCCAACGCCCTGGATCAACTAATCCATTGTCCCACCAGGGGCTCCAATATCCTAGACTTAGTCATTACCAACATGTGAGATAGATGCTCCACACCAGTGGTCACCCCCTCATTGGTCAGGTCTGACCATAAGCAAATCACCCTTGACATCCACATCCCACCCCAACCCCCCCCCCCCAGTAAGGAAACTTCCATAAAAAACTTCTCCAAAGCCATCTTCATGCTACTCAAGTCAGAAGTGACAAACTTCATGGCACCCCATGCAGATGGGATCTAAAAGTTCAACTGCTGAAACCTACACTAAGGTACTGTACGAGCACATCCACTCGTGCATAAATCGTGCCATCCCAAATAGAACCAAGATGCTCTCCTCCAAAAAAAGGAAGCCAATCTGGTGGTCCCCCTGCCATAAACAAACTATACAACAGAAGGAAGAAACTGTTGCAGAAAAGAGGAAAATCCCAGGATGCAAAAAACTCCCTTACCAGCCTCAGTAAGAAGCTGAGATCCCTCATAAAATCCTCAAATGCTAGTTACGAAAATAAAATTGCCAAAGATTCCAAAGAAACCCACGAGGCATTCTATAGTTATGTCAAGAATCTAAATGGCAATGCTCAGATCTGCCCTGAGCTACAACAGAAAGGCATTAAATATACTGATCTCAAGGATATTGCCAATATCCTGGCAGATCGATTTAGTGCCAACTTCACCCCCCTCTCACCCCCTAAAGGGCCCATCTCATTACCAAAAGATTGCCAAATTCCGGTAATCACCGCCACACAGGTAGAAACCGCACTCTCCAAAGCTAAGAATACAGCATTCATGGGACCAAATTACATCCAAGGCTGTGTACTACATGAACTACAAAATGAACTGGCACCTCACCTAAGTGTCATGTTTAATCATAGCCTCACCTCAGGCTTTGTGCTCACTGACTGGTGCACAGCTACAGTTATCCCACTCCACAAGGGGGGATCCACCTTGGATCTCAGGAACTACCATCCCATCAGTCTGATGAGCCTGATCTGCAAGGGCATGGAACACATTATCATGGAACTTAAAAACAAAGACATTGACAAACTTCAAACACTGGACCCCACTCAGTTTGGGTTCATGAAGGGACGATCTTGTCTCCTGAACCTGATTGACTTCTTCGAATCAGTCTCCAGAGCTGTGGACGAGGGTAAGGTGGTCCACACAGCCTATCTGGACCTCACCAAGGGCTTCGACACCATCCCCCACTCTGGAATCATAGATAAACTTACTAAGCTTGGCATAAATCCCTATGTCACTCGATGGGTTGCCAACTGGCTTACTGACAGAACCCAGACTGTAAAAGCAGCCAACTCCAAATCCAGCTCCAGACAAGTGACAAGTGGAGTACCTCAGGGTTCAGTCCTGGGACACTCTTGTTTGCATCTACTTCTCTGAAGTACAGGCCAACACTAAATGACTCTAGCTAACAAAGTTCGCAGATGACTACAAACTGAGAGCCATTATTGAATCCCCAAACAATGTGGATATTCTACAAAAAGACCTTACAGAAACAGATGCTTGGTGCCAGAGCCATGGGCTCAAGCTTAATGCTAAGAAATGTATAGTTATCCCCTTTGGGAAAAAAACATGTAACCATGAATTACCACATAGGTGGCAGTACACTAAACACCGAAAGTGTGATGAGAGACTTAGGGACACAGGTGGACAGTGGTCTCACCTTCGATAACCACATCACCACAACAATCAGAAAATCCTTCTATGTGGCACATCTCATCACTAAGGGCTTTTCATCCAGAAAAAAGGAGGTCATTGTCCCACTGTACTCATCCCTCATTAGACCCATTATAGAGTACAACGCCCCATTTGGTATGTACCTCACAAGACATCTGCAACAGCTGGAAAGGCTGCAGAATTACCTCACTAAAAGAATCACAGGCCTAAAGCAGATGCCATATGCTGACTATCTAAAAAATCTCCAGCTATACTCTGTGGCATATTGTCTACTCAGAGGTGATCTCTGCTTAACATACAAGGCCATGTCAAACCCTGAGCTGTTGGACATGCTCCACTTAAAGAAATCCCAATTCCTCAGAGTCACACGCTCCAGGGATCTAAACCTTGTCATCACAATGAACAAAACATGCTGGAGGGATAGGTTCCTAACCCAGAGACTCCCCATACTCTGGAATAGACTGCCCATACATATCAAGCAGAGTGCCTCCTTTAACCTCTTCAAAAGGAACCTTGATGATCGGATGTGAGATAGGAAATTCAACCCGGGGATCATGGCAGTCACTCTGCTAGACAGGGGTCCAGGGAAGTAAATATTGTGGGTAGAAATATCCAGGGAATTGTTAAGGCTAGGCTTGTATAGGCCCTAGGGCCGATAGCCTAGTACCAGCCTATGAACCTATGAACCTCCTTTGGTTCTCACATGTTCATTTTGCAGTCTGAAGGTGTAGAAGGTATTTTAGGCTTGCAAGGCCAGCATACTCTCTGAGGCCTTGTACCAGGTTTTTGTGACTGCACAGACATCTACATCTTCTACTGATAGAAGTGTTTCCAAGGGCGTACAGAGTTTAGTTTAAGCTCCTAGCATTTGGTAGCATGACCCTTATTTTGTTGTTTTTGGCAAATTTCATGTCAGGAAGTTTGTTTTCGAGATCTTGCCTAAAAAGTCACTATGGGGGAGGCAAGAGCCTTTGCCAGCAACTGAAAGCCTAGAGGTGCCAGGTGCAAACCATCTCTGGCAAAGCAGCGAGGTTTGTCTACCATGGCTTCCCAGGCTGACAGGAACTTGATCCCCTTTGAATGACACCAAAAAGTATACCAATTATCGAAATCAATAATTTTTTGTTCATACTGTGGCATCATTCTAGGTGAGGGTAGTATGCTTCTCAAAGCTAGGGACATACCTGCCTGGGACACATACTCAGAGAGCTCAATCATGCCTCTCTTCATACAGTCCAGTGAGGTATGTCTCAGGTCATTCACTCCAACATGAACTGTGACAGAGTCATAATGGTACTTGAAGCTTAGAGACCTGAGTGCATGCGTGATCTGATGAATCCTGGCAGTGGACAGGCAGCTGACCATGACTTTCTCCTTGTCCAACCTGGTGAGTGGAACATCTGTGTGTCTCACTATTGAGTTTCCAATAACAAGAAAATTTGGTTTTTGAGTTTATGCCTTACAGGCTTGATAGGTGAGACACTGGTATTACTATGTGTCATGGGTGCTGTGGGAACTGTGTTAGTTCTAGCAGTCTTGTGTTTTGAAGGTCTCCGGTGTCTCAGCAGGTTTTATTTCAGATAACTTCCACATATGTTGATTTTTGTGTTTGATGCATACTATGTGCATGAATAGTGGTACTATGTGCATGAATAGTGGTACTATATGCATGTGTTGTGGTGGGTGGATTGACAACCTCTTCCATGTTACTATTCTGAGTGTGAAAGACAGCAAGAATTCAAGATTCTTGGTGTAGATACATCTCTCACACTCTGTACTAGACTGAGTTGTCAGTGTACATAAGGCAATTGCTACACTGCCTCAAGAGACTCAAGTCAACAAGGTTGGCAGGAAAAACAAGGGTAGTTCAACTGTCCATAATGCTAGGTCGAGGAAAATTATCACTAAGGGGGCTTTTCAGCAGGAGCTCAGTGGATGGATATTTCTGCCTGTTTTTTTTTTTTTGCTGGAGGTTTAATAGGTTACAGCTCACTAGCAGTATTTCTTTGACAATAAAGTACTAAGGATGAGGGTTACACTAATGTGGTACAGCGGTATCTAAGGGAAAAATTGTTGTATTTATCTGTCTAGCTATGGTGCATAATTGCGTTGCAGCTAAAAACTTGAAAAAAATGTAAAAATATTCAAAAGGACCAATGAGGATGCTTACTCCAAGCCCTAGACTAACCACCCTTCACCAGACAGGTTCCAATCACGACACTCCTCTCACTAGAGTGCAGAAGGGCTCTTTCCAATCCAAGATGGCCTGGAAAATGTGCTTAGAACAAACAGCCACTACAAACAGACCCAGATGCAGCAAACCTGCTAGTTACTAGCTACCCTACTTTCAGCGGGAAACACTAGAGAATTAACACTGCAGGAAAATAGCAGTGAGATACTAAAAACATTTAAAACAGCAGAAAAAAAACAGAACAAGCAGAACAGATTGCTTGGTAACAGTGAAAAGTACCACTAAATACTTAACAAAGAGTGAATATAGCAAAAAGACTTTTGTAAACAGAGCAAACAGCAATAAAATATGATTTAACAGGCACAGTAAGGCAGACAATTGCAGTACAACACTGTAGTTTAGTACACAATATATAAATACAGTATTAAACTAGGTGGCAGGCAATAAAAAGTGCAATAAATAGTATAAATAGCTCTGGCAGGTTAGTGGAAAATTATTTCTTTTTTTCACAAATCTTTAGACCCCTATTACTTACCTTAGTATAACTTTTAGTTTTAATTCTCTATTTCCTTGGATCTATACCTCTTTTGCCCATAATCCCTTCCTTTATTCCCTTTTAACTTTAGGCCTTAGGCCCCATTCCCCTCCTTCTCCTAGTCCTTTAGTGTGACTGGAAATTAATATTTTCTTAAAGGCATGTGTGTGTGTGTGTGTGTGTGTGTGTGTGTGAGTGTTTTTTTTCTTACTTAGGCCTTTAGTATGTCTAAGGACTCCAATGTCTCAGGCTTCAAGAAGTGTGACTCGTGCTGTCAGAAAATGTCTCTGACAGACGGTCACACTTCTTGTGTGTACTGCCTGGGACCTTTGCACCTGCAGGACTCATGTGCTGTGTGCCATGGTTTCAGCCCTAGAGTCCTGCAGGAACGCAAAAATAAATTGATTTTGCGTGGCTTATTAAAGCCTGAAGGCCCCCCGACCCAGTCTGTGTCGGGGAAGCCTTCTAAGACTTCCAGACAGTCGGCTCCGGCTTCAGAGCCTTCCTCTGGAAGCATCAAAACCGTTTCGACATCGGCTCTGGCTGGAGCTGATGTTTCCAAGCCTCATACTGTTACCTCGTCTCCGGCCGGAGCCGAGGCTGATAAGACTCAGTTGGCTCCGATACTCTTATCAGAGCAACCTTCGAGGAAGAGATCTAGGTCTCCCTCCATCGTCTCCGTTCACTCGGCACCAGGGTCCCCTCTTCTTTCGGAACGGAGCCATAGATCGCATTCCTCACAGTCTTCCAGGCTATCTGACCACGATTTGCAAAGGGTAGTGAGTAGACTTCTCAAGTCCGAGGCACTAGCCCAAATGCTACATAGCCCGACTCAACAGTCAGCGGCTATTTCTGTCCCTCTATGTGTTCCTCCTCCGACTCCTTTGAGCTCGGAGCCGGGGCTCATCAGAGCCATGACTGTCGGCACGTCTGTCTGACTGTCCGACCCCGCTCTCCCTCTCGGGGCTGCGGCGCTAGTGAGTTTGGCTCCGACATCGGCTTTGGAGCCGTCCCTGTCAGTGCCGGGGGGTCCTTGTCTCTTCAGAGCGGGGACCTCTGGCCTTGCCCAATAGGGGTGCCTTCGAGGTCATGCGGAGCGTGCTAGAACCAGTGTCTGCCCCACAGTCGGCTCCATCAGCCCCTCCATCTTCAGGGCCTGCGGTGATTTCTACCCACCCCTTTGCATCAGACCACAGAGAGCCAACTCCTCAAGTTTCCACATTGGGAATTTTCTCCTCTTCCGAGGCCTCTCCTGACCCGGTAGGAGAACCCCCTAGGAAGAGGGAGTGCAAGAGGAAGCACATTAACTCCCCTGAGTCTATCACCTCTGACACTGACTTAGAGGAATCTGAAGGTTCCCCTCGATCCTCCTCTGAGGATGTCTCCTTTGCTGACATCCTTGAGATCCTGAAACAGAGGGGGAACTGGCCAGCCCTTAACCCTTCAGAGGATGAATCAGTGTACCTTGAGGCGTTCGGCTCTCACCCTTCTACCTCCTGGGTGACCCCACCCTTTGACCCCCTTATGGAAGTGGTGGCAAGGAAGGCCTGGACGGCTCCTGATTCAGTGGAACCCACCCCGAGGAGGCCGTCTAAATTTATTACTGCCCCTAAAGATAAAGATTTTTTATCTAAAGGTGTCCCCGTCGATGCCATGGTGGTGGCCGCGGCCATTAAGAAGGAGTTAGCCGATCCTTCGGTACCTGTCCATCCTCCTAATAAGGAATCTAGGACCATGGACAGGTACGGTAAGCGGATGTTCTCATCAGCGACCTTTTCAATGCGGTCGCTGAACTACTTATGTCACTTCACTGCCTCCAGAGAGATTTACTCAAGGATATGAGTGAAGCGATAAAGGATCCAACAGCTGAGGGGTTCCAAGACAGAATGAACTCCCAGTTGGCAACCCTGAACTCCATCGTTAACTCCTCCATGCGGCTTATCTCATATGCTGCGGATGGGGTGAGTAGAGCCGCAGGCACAGGCGTTGCCTTACGACGTCACGCCTGGATGCGGTTGTGCAACTTTGCGGACCCTTTCAAGGCGTCCTTCACCAATTCCCCCTTTGATGGATCATCCTTGTTTGGTCCTCAGGTGAAGGATACGTTGACTAGGTGCGAGGTGGAAGGTAAGACTCTCTCTGCCGTGGGAGTCCGTTTTTCTACCCCTTCTAGGCCTTATCCCAAAGGTCAGAGGGGAGGAAAATGTGGTTCCAAACAAACCCAGGGAGTCTCATCTGACGACAGGTCGATTCCCTCTAGAGGCAGAGGGGGGAATAACAATAGATGCCGCCCTAGAGGCAGAGGAGGTCCGCAAAACCAGGGTAGCAGAGAAACTTTCTCTGATAAACCCTTTCAGCATCCCTGAGGAGCTGCCCGGCTGTCCACCTTCGGAGGCAGTCGGGGGAAGATTATCCCTGTACCCAAAAGCCTGGCTTTCCCTCACACAAGACAAATGGGTACAGTCGATCATATCCGAGGGCTACAAAATTCCCCTTATTCACATCCCATCCCAACCCAAAGGATCCCTTCCAGATGTTCCACCCAGTCTAAGGGAACAAGCAGCACTAGAAATTTCAAAACTGCTATCAAAAAGAGCTATCCAATCAGTCCCAGAAGACCAACAAGGATCCGGAATCTACTCCAAATTCTTTTTGGTACCAAAAAAAACCAGGGGACTGGAGACCCATACTGGATCTCAGCAACTTAAACAAGTATGTCAGAAAAACAAAATTCCGGATGGTCACGCTACAGTCCATTCTACCCTTCTTGGGTCAGGACAGTTGGATGTGCTCGATAGATCTTCAGGACGCGTACTACCATATCAAGATGAACAGACGCTCCAGGAGATTTCTCCGCTTCAGGCTGGGAGCCAGTCACTACCAGTTCAGAGCCCTGCCCTTTGGTCTCACTACAGCCCCCCGAGTGTTTACCAAATGCATGGCAGTGGTCGCGGCTCACTTGAGATGTCAAGGATTCCAGGTGTTTCCATATTTAGATGACTGGCTCCTTACTGCCACCACCAGACATCAACTTCTTCTATCCAGAGACTTCACTATCCAAACTTGCCAAGCTCTAGGCATTTCAATAAATTTCGAAAAATCTGCCTTGTTGCCTTGTCAATCTATTACCTTTATAGGCGCCACATTAAACACACTCAATCTTTCAGCCAGACTTACAGAGCAAAGAGTGTCAGACATCCGCAAGCAAGTTTTCCTTCTCTTGCAATGCAACAAAGTCAAAGCCAGACTAGTTTTGAAGGTATTAGGACTCATGGCAGCAGCTATCCCCCTTCTCCCCTTAGCTCACTTCCACATGAGAATCCTCCAATGGATGCTGTTTACACAATGGTCCTTCCAACAGCTCCCGATGTCCCACACCATATTGATAACTCAATCATGCAAGAATCAACTGTCTTGGTGGATCACATCACCTCAGGTTCTCCAAGGAAGACCCTTCACTCACCCCCCCCCCCCAGTCGCCACGTTGACAACAGACGCCTCCCTGATCAGGTGGGGGGGGGGCATTATCAGGGCAGGACAGTCCAGGGCACGTGGCAACCTTTCGAGTGCCACTTGCACATAAATGTCTTAGAGATGAGAGCAGTGCTCTTAGCGTTGCAAGCCCTTCACGACTCTCTTCCCACAGGGACTATTGCAATTCAGACGGACAACATGTCTGTAGTGTGGTACATCAACAAACAAGGCAGAACCAGATCATACCCCTTATGTCGAGAGGCACTCAGACTTTGGCAATGGGCAATCTCTTCTCAGCATTTTCTAGTAGCAATGCACGTTCCCGGGAAGTCCAACGTGATTGCAGACAAGTTGAGCAGGGCAATTCTCATGCCCCATGAGTGGTCTCTGAAGAAATCAGTACTGGAAGAAGTATTCCAAAGATGGGGCCAGCCTTGCTGCGATCTTTTTGCTACTCCCCAAAACAGCAAGTGTCACAACTTCTTCACTCTCTTCCCGTTACCAGGCCATCCCACCAGAGACGCTCTAGTCCACGATTGGCCCCGGGGACTTCTGTATGCTTTTCCCCCTTTTCCACTGATAACTCAACTAATTCAGAAAGCCATCGCCTTGAGAGTGACAATGATCCTCATTGCCCCTTACTGGCCTCGACAGATATGGTTTCCGTTTCTTCATCGTTACCTTTTGGAGCAGCCTTGGCATCTGGACCCAGTGCCAGATCTGTTGACCCACCAATCGGGCCAGCTGCACCAATCTCTTCATTCTCTCAACCTCACAGCGTGGTTTCTCCGATTCCGACCTTAGCCAGGCTTCCCTTAATATCACGCTCGGTCCGAGATTTCTTGATAGCCTCTCATAAATCTTCTACCCGGAAGATTTATAATAGCAAATGGAAATGCTTCTCCTTTTGGGCAACATCAAAAAATATAGATCCCTTCACTGCACCTATCCAGTCTATTCTAGACTTTCTAGCAGAACTCTTTCATTTAGGCTCTTCTTCATCTACCATTAGAGTTCAACTGGCTGCTATATCTAATTATCATGTAGGTGTCTCGGAATCTAGTATCATGGCTCACAAGCTCTGCAAAGCCTTTATAAAGGGCGTATTTCTTCTCAAACCTCCAATCAAAGATCCTCCGCCTCAATGGGACTTGAACTTGGTTCTGGCATCCTTAATCCTTCCCCCCTTCGAACCAGCGGCTTCATGCTCTCTGAAGTTGCTTTCATGGAAGACGCTTTTTCTGGTAGCCATAACTTCAGCGAGAAGGGTATCTGAACTCCATGCTCTGTGCAGTCGTCCTCCTTACTTAGTGTTTCACAAAGATAGGGTATTCCTCCATACTAATCCATCCTTTTTACCTAAGGTTTCCTCTCAAACAAACCTAAATCAAATTATTGATCTCCCTGTCTTTTTCCCTAACTATTCCAACAGGTCGGAACAAAAGCTACATTTTCTGGATGTTCACCGCCAACTTAGATATTATTTAGACAGGACTAAACAATTCAGGAAATCTGATCAGCTTTTTCTATCATATGCGGAAGGGAAATTGGGCCTTCCAGTTACTAAAGTATCCCTTTCAAGATGGCTCAACTCTACAATTACCTTCATCTATGAGATCAGACATCAAAAACTACCTTCAAGACCTAGATCTCATTCAACTAGGGCATTAGCTACATCTGTAGCTTTTCAGGATAGGCTGCTAATAGATTCCATTTGTGCAGCAGCCACCTGGGCTTCTCCTCATACCTTCATTTCACATTACAAATTGGACATGGTCTCCAGAAACCGTGCCAACTTTGGTTCCACTGTTCTCAAGAGTCTGTTCCGATAGGCCACCCGGGATAAGGTGCTAGGGACGCGGTCCCATCCAGCAAGAATGAAGGCGAAATAGACAACTTAACATTAAGAAGTTATGTACCTACCATAACGTTCCATGTTAGCTGTCTTCTTCTCGCCTTCTTTCTTGTGTCCCACCCTCCTTCCTCCAAGCCTGGACAAACCGATAGGAATTCATTTTGTGATCTTCCTCTGGAAGTTTTCATTCCCACACGTTCTACCACCTCTATTTCCCCTTTTGTTAGGTCTGGGATACCTTACACTCAGGTTTATATAGAGGTGGGTTACCCTTCTCCATACTATGGAGACTAGAATTGCTTGGTCTAGCTATCAAACGAGATCTGAGTAGTTACCGCCTAGCATTGTGGGATATAGGGGAGCCTCAAGCCAGTGGAATTAGCTCTCAAGCTTTAGTATTGGCCGAGTCGGAGCCGAGGATCGGCTCCGAACCCATCCAGCAAGAAAGAAGGCGAGAAAAAGACAACTAACATGGAACGTTATGGTAGGTACATAACTTCTTATTTTGCAGTACTAAGCATGTTTGAGACACAAAAAGTATGAAGCCTTAATGTCTGTCATTACTGACTGAATGCAATGGTCTGTGACATAAGGGAGCCATGCTTAAGACTTCTTGACAAAGCCGAGGGTACACTAGATGACACCAGCAAGTTTTTCCTACATATTACTCTAATCCACTTAACTAGTCAATAGAGCAAAAACTCATGCATTCAGATGCATTTACTGAACAATCAGAAGAATGAAACTAATGTCTGGCATTACTGCATGGCTGTAATCATTTATGATTTACAACGGACAAGTAAGAGGTATGGTAGTGCCCTTGTGTGAGTGTGTGTGCATGTGTGTCTGTGTCTGGGGTGTGTGTGTGTGTGTGTGTGTGTGTGTGTGTGTGTGTGTGTGTGTGTGTGTGTGTGTGTGTGTGTGTGCGTGTGTGTGTTTAGAAATGTGTATGTATGGGGGGAAATTAATCAGGGAGGGTGCCCATGTTAACTCATTGCATATTCTTCCAGAAGTGATTACTACAAAGACAGTAGAAAACAGCCTGTTAGCTCATGCAGTAATCACTGAACAATTTAGACATGCAAATTACATAATTATGAGGTCTTTCCTCATTGCGCTTAATGTGTTTCTGAATTACTGGTTACTGCAATCATGGTAAAAGGTCTTTTTTACCACAACCTTACCTTTTGCAGCTGGTCCGGTTTCTGAATCCTGGCCATAGTGATTCATCATAAATTAGAGAAGACAGCAATAAAAGATATCAACAGCTGTAAGCAAAAGTCACTTTATTCAATGTTTGGTTGATGTCATGAAACATCCTACGATTAGGATTTTTGAACATATAAGCAGTGAAGACTTTGTTTAAAATCACATGTAAACCTACAGCTTTATAAAATATGAAATTGAATTTTGTTACTAGTCAAGTTCTCACAAACTATGTAGCCATGCTGAAAACAACACTGATTTTTATAAAAATATTTTTCTTAGTCTTAAAATACAAAATAAAACAAACAGGGTTAAAACACACAGAGAGCTGTCTATATATTTATTTAGAAACACAGAGTTCATAGGTTAAATGATAGGATAAGCACTTTCGGCAGGTCCCTATTAAATTCCTGAATGTTTCAAAGTTAGAATGTCATATGGTCGACACCATATGATCGAACTTTGAAAAGTTTGAAGGTGAAAAGCAATGGTTCCATATGCACAGACTGGCAAAAATTCCCTTTCCTGTGCTGAAGTACGGTCTCGGAGTTGGTATATTTACGTAGGGGGTGTGTGGGAGGTGCACTGGGGCGTGCCCCCCTGCTCAGAGCATTAAGGTAAGTTTTTTTTTTTTTACTTTTTTATTATATATTCGAGAGTTCAAGTTTCACTCATATATTGTCAAACATATGAGGTTCAGAAATTTTGAAGCTTTGAATATATAACATAGACCCCTTTCGGCTATGTCAAGCCTTCTTCAGATCCTGCTGAATAAAAAACACTTCCTCCTTTATAAAACAAGTTATCCAATGAGAAAACATCACCTCCTTAATCTCCTCCCCTTTAATATCGGTTTAAGGGGAATAATACCATTTAATCCAGGTTTTTTGTCAGCTGACAAATCTGCTATCCATTGGGTTTCTCTAACTTATGTTTTGTTAAACAATTCATCACCTCTACCATTATCTCTTATCTTTTCTAGCACCAAAAAATAAAACCTATGCCCATTATTCTTCTGTATATGTTGTGGTAGGGCATTTGTTAAAACAGCTAGTCTGATATCACTAAGGTGATGTAATATCCTCTCTTTTAAAAGTCTGTTCGTTTTGCCAACGTAAAAACTTGGACAAGAATCACAAATAGCTATATAAATAACATTCTTTATGTCACAGTCCACATACGTCCTCAGCTGATATGCTGTCTTAGTGGTGGGATATAAAAATGATTACTAGCATTAATATATGGACAAGCTTTACACTTTTTACAGGGAAAGTCCCTGTTCTGCCAATTAATGATTGCGTTCCAAGATTATCTTTGTAGCATAAAAGTCTTTTTAAATTATGCTTTTTCTTAAATGTAAATCTGTAGGTATCTCCTACTATATTTCTTAATTCATCATCCATAGTAAGGATCTTCCAGTTCCTTTTGATGATCTCACAAACAGATGAGATATCATTGCTATATGTGAGTATACATCTCAGGCCTTCTTCCTCTGATGTTCATTCTGTCTAGTTGTATTAGCTGGCTCTCCCCCAGAACAAGTCTTTGTCTATTCTCCATAAGTCTCTGAGAGAAAAATGGTCTCCCTCTGGTTCCACAGTGGGATCTTACTCAAATGCATACAATTGCTAGAAAATGTCTGCATGATAATTAATATTATGGCATAATTTGAAGGACGTGCACAAAACTGCTTTTGCATTTAACTGTAAGGTGTGAGTTTAACATAGTATTGATGCAGAATAAGTTGCTAGCATTCACTTAATCATAAAAGCAAAATAAAATGCTAAATAAAAGTTAATTTAAAAACTTAAAGGTTTGTGTGCAAACTTTCTTTCTGCTAAACATTTATTTTAACTTATTAGGCCATGTAGCAGTTTCAGGTTCCACCCTTATACCTGTTACATCAGCCTAGCACTAGAGACTTAAGTCCATGAAAATGTAGCAGCCTGCATCATTAAGCCATGTCAGTAACTTATATACACAATGAATATTTTTTTCAGCAAGTTATACTATAAAGTTAACACTGGGACACTTCAAAAATGGGATGTTTTTAGGAGTGGATCATCCTTGGTGGTGGTTGTATCCCATAAGGATCTTAATATTATAACCTTGAAAAAGACGCTGAGGCTGAAATTCAATTGCATTTTAATGTACTTAGTATTTAGTTCAAATTGCTGATGCCTAAGTCTACATGAAGTGTTGTGGAATGCACACCAGCTGATGCCATTAGATTTAGCATATGTGTAATGCTTGCTTCAGTTACAAAACATCAATGGAACATGCCCCTGTAATGCACATCAATTTTTAAACTGAGTTATTCATGGGGAAAATGGATGGGAAACTGCCTAAAAACACATAAACTGCAGCAGTACACTGCATGAACTTGCTGCCAACCAAGTGAAATAAATCGATCAAATACTTCCAGTCATGGATTTGTACATGATCTTTCAAAAGTACAAAGACTTAATATAAACTAAAAAGCAGCATAGAGGAAGAGGAAGACATGCATAGTCATGTTACTAACCTGCAGAGACACAATCGGTAGGAAATGTATGAGTTCTTTGTACAATAATTAGTCCCTTGCATCTGCTACATATGTATGTTCACAGGTTCATAGGTGATTACTAGGCTAATGGCAGAAGAGCCTTTACAAGCCTAGCCAATAATAACCAGGATATGGCCATATTATATTGTAATTCCCCAGATATGGAATGGGGTAGTATCAGGGTAGTATCAGGGAAGTGGGTCTTTGGGCATTGGAGCCCTGAGTCATTTTATAGACTGCTTCTGTCTTTATGGGACATGAGCAGTACCCCAGGAGTGAATTTACAAACCTATGTGGCACTAACTTGTATATACTGCCTTGGCCTTTAAATTTCATTTCATCAGAGTATCATAATAAAGTTGTTCAGTGCATAACTGTGTGGATTACCACTATATTTCTGATTTTTTTTTTTATGCAGCCAAATAAAATGACATGGTAGTCTAAACTAATATCTGGCCATGGAGGTCAAACATTATATACATTTGTTAACTTTTCTTTTTGAATAAATGATTTCATGAGCTATTAGTAAAATCAGAGAGCATATCTATAAAAATATTTTTTACAAAAATTTTGACTTGTGTTTCAAGTTTTTAAATGAAAATATCTGAGATTTTAACAACTAATGCTCCAGTGAGATCATAGCTAGACTAGAATTGGGATTTGTGCAGAATTAAATGGCATGCAGCAGACAGTCTGATGTGGCACAAAGCTGATGAACTTTCTATTAGGGTCAGCACATCACTGAAACACCAGGCAAAGGACTGAATAATTAATCACAATAGCCACATTATGGGGCAGGAAGGTGCTAAGCGGGCACAGTGGACGGATGGGCATGTGACTGATATGGCAGAAATTACCACCATAGCACAGCACATTTCATGTCCATCCATGATTACCACCACAGCACAGTACAGTTCATGTTCACCCATGATTGCCACCATAGCTCATCATAGTTCATGTTGATCCATGATTGCCACCATAGCACAGCACACTTCATGATCATCCACGATTGCCACCATAGCACAGCACACTTCATGATCATCCACGATTGCCACCATAGCACAGCACACTTCATAGTCATCCAAGATGGACACCATAGCACAGCACAGTTCATGTCCATCCATGATTGCCACCATAGCACAGTATAGTTCATGTCCGTCCATGATTGCCACCATAGCACAGCACAGTTCATGTTCAATCATGATTGCCACCATAGCACAGCATAGTTCATGTTCAATCATGATTGCCACTATAGCACAGGACAGTTCATGTCCATCCATGATTGCCACCATAGCACAGCACAGTTCATGTTCATCCACATTTGCCACCATAGTTAAGCACAGTTAATGTTCACCCATGATTGCCACCATAGCACAGCACAGTTCATATTCTTCCATATCCGCAGTGAAGTGCCATACAGCTGCCACTCCAGATAGCCAACAGAGTGTCAACACAGAAAGGTACCAACTTAGTCCATCCCCAAAATGTGCAGAAAAGAAGGAGATACAAAAGAAGAAAGGGGAATGTAGTAAGCAGAGGAAAACACACAAGGATAACTATGTGGCATAACAGGTAGGGGAAACAAGGGTATTTTTTTTGTGGAAAGATTGTTCCATTTTCAGTATATGTAAAAGAAGTGTTGATGGGGTAGACAGAGAAGAATGACTGGAGAAGGAATAGAGGAAGAAAGGAAAACAGCAGAGGCAGACAGATGAACATAAAATGCAGACACAGACAGCCATGGTATAAACACAAAAGGTGTGGGCACCTGTGGATGGGCATACATTAACAACAGTGGACATTAGGTGGTGAAGAAGGTTGGATAATGAACAAGGTTTGGGGAATGACCCAGCAAGGAGATGAACACCTAGATGGTGATAGGGAAGGGCCATGGTCACATGTCACTCTGGCCCTTACAGCAACACCCAGCCATCAGTTACCTCCATGACTATTGTCATGAATAGACTGCATCTCTGTTGGCTCATTGGTCAAGGCCAGACAGTCATGTGGTTCAACAAGTCATAACAGAGTGCACTGTAGAGTGCTGAGGCTGGCATCCAGCTGTTAGCACACCTTGAGTGACACCCTCTTCCAGGACAGGATGGGAGCCATGTGCCAGTCACTGCCATAAAGTGAGCAAACATCTCTCACCAGAGAAGTGTCCACAGAGGACACCAACTATCCCTCCAAGTCATCTCCATCAGAGTGACCTCAACTGCCCTGCTCAAAGACAGACATGGTGACCACTGTTAACCTAGCAGCAGAGCTGGCTCATGCCAAGTTGAGTGCTGCTCCACAGCCTACACCACAGCTGGACCTGAAGAAGGGCAAGAAAAGAAAGCACATTAGTACACATAGATGGTATATATACAATGGCAGGTACACGTCAGACTGCAACATGTGGCATGTGTACCCCACGGCTGGGAGATTAGCTCCTACCTCCTATGATATACTACCATGCTCCTGTCTCACTCCTTAGCCTTTATCAAAAGAGAAAGCATGTATACATCAACTGACAGGTATAATAAGCAATACTGTTAAAGAAAGAAAAATAATTTCTTGCAGTACATATCGAGCTTATTTTCTCTAACCTCTGCCTACCAGTGCTTAAGCAGGTCAGGGTAATGCTGTTGCAGGTCACTGTACCAATACTGGTGCTTCTCGCCAGAATGGTTAATGCCACAGGTATAAGTCACCATCCTGACAAACTCCTGACAGGCATCCATCTTGTACAGAGCATAATCATACCTACCTAACAGTCACTCAAACAAACAAAAAATCCTTATGCAGGAAAAACAAAAAAAAACTTGTTTTCCCTAGCACAATTAACAGGAGTCATGCAGTCCACAACATCTGAGGAAGGCATGCCCACTACAAAGGTACACATAAGGAACAAAGAGGTAACACCAAGAGCACAAACACTTGTTCAGATATCACATGGTATGCATAATAGCACAACAATGGGTTGCTACCAAACTGCACAGTGTCATGGTTCCATAGGTCCACACAGTTTGTGTGGATAAGCATAGCAATCACATGACTAACATCCACTGCACTAGGTACTGTACTATGTTCCAAAAGATATTCAGATATGGTGGCACTAAACTGACTCAATAACATAATCGCCATGCTATGAGGCCCTTCTTAGCATGATATGAATCATGGTGCCATATTGTTTGAGAATGCAAGTCCTGCCATTGACAAGGATGAAAGAGCTAAATATATTTTATAAAATGAACATTCTTTGGAAATGGGACATCTCCCCTGGTATTTTGTGTGACATATCATGTTATTTACACCAGTTGCTTTTCATTTTTTATTTTGAATACAGAACTTTACCTATTAACTCTCTGAAAGTAGATATAGAAATACTAAGGGCAGAAATCCTACCTGTTAATGCATTCCACCAGTTAAATTAAAATTTGTAATTTGTGTCAGCAGAAGCACAGCACAATGGCGTAGCATTGTTCAGCTTTTATGGTGGTGCAGACCTTGAGCAATGGTTACCTAGTTAATGACAAGACACAAGAGACATGACAATCCCTATACTTTGGGTTTGGCATGGCAACATACTGGAATGGGGTGGGGGTATCAGGTGTGCATACATCTACAGGGTACAATATCCATATGCAAAAGAGGTGCAGGAAGCTTATGCTATTAATAGCTAAGGGCACATGTGAGGTTGTATGCAGCACCATAGTGACCTGCTAAACTGCAACTGAATTGGATAAGAACCAGTGGCTCTCGGTACACAAGTGCCTGATATATACGGATTCATATAGATTCACTGAAGGCAGCTTTGGCAAACACAAATAAAATGAAAGCAGTTTACCAAAACCACACTGTGCAAATATTTAAAGATTTTTTTTTGCAGCCCCCACACCAATTATATAAACCAACTCTGAAGTCACATAACTGTGGAGACAAAGAAGTCTTCACTGTTGATGAAAGTGGTTCCATTGAACTGCTTTCATTTTATTTTCATTTGATGAAACCACATTCAATGAGATGACTTGCTTCTGACAAACTCCTGTACCTACAGTCATACAGAGCTTCCAATGGACTGCTGATAGAGGCAACAATGAAAAAGGTCTCCAACCAGGAGAATGAGGTGTTACTGCAGAACCGCAGCATATATGGCATGCATATCTTGGGCAAAGCTTAAGCCGGCAAAATATATCATCACAAGGTATGGCAGGGAGTGGTGTGAAAGGTGAAGGGGGGCATAATAAGTCTCTGCAATAGGTGCAGCAAAGAGTAATCCATACTATACCCCATATAAATACAAGGTATAGGATATTGCCAAGGATATGGTCACCACATGGAGTGGACCACCAACAAAGAAAAGGCTAATAGAGGCAGAGAAGTATCTGATTTCCCTGTTGGGGGAAGAGAACCAGATTGTCACACCCACAGTTGCCTGAATATGGCTGGTGAGGTCTAGCAATGACCACCTGAGTGTTCATAGGGTATATATCAGGTTAATACTGTCCAGTAAAATGTCTACATGATATAGCGCACTGCATGGGACTGATGCACCAAGGACCTACTCATACCTCCTAACCTTACCAGATTACTCATTTTTTACAGAGTTTTTGTGTCCAAATAATGGGGTGCCATGATTCCCAAGTGGCACCCCTTCATTTCAGATTTTTTTCCAGGTTTTTTTTTTTTTAAGTTTTTTAGCACCTTTTGAGCTGACATCATCACATGCACGATGGCATCAGCTCTGTCAGCCTGTCGGAATTAAGCTCAAGGGCTTTCCCAGCTGGCTGTTTGAAAGCCGAGCACAGGGCTTTCCTGGCTGGCTGAAATCCAAGAGCGCTGTTCTTATTTCTGTGAACGAAGAAAATGACTCAAGTCCTGCTGGTATTTTCTTCTCCACGAAGTTACAGACAGAAGGAGTGTGTATGTCAAATGTAATTATTCAGCTTTTGGGAAGGAAATGACTCGAGTCCTGCTGGTATTTTCTTCTCCACGAAGTTACAGACAGAAGGGGTGTGTATGTCAAATGTAATTATTCAGCTTTTGGGAAGGAAATGACTCGAGTCCTGATGGTATTTTATTCTCCACAAAGCTATTCAAATGGAATTACTTTTATTTTCAATGGAGTTATTGCACAGACAAAAGGGGTGTGTGTGTCGAATGGAATTATTCAGCTGGCTGCACGGACGGAGACTGCTTTTAAGATATCTACTTTTTCAAAGGAGTTATGGCAGAAATAGAAAGGGTGTGTGTGTGTGTGTGTGTGTGTGTGTGTGTGTGTGTGTGTGTGTGTGTGTGTGTGTGTGTGTGTGTGTGTGTGTGCGCGTGCATATGATAAGTCTTGGAAAGAAAGGAAGGACAGGACTAGGTTAATTATATGAAAGATAAGTTAGCAGAAAAGACTGGATTCCCACTGAATTTTCTAAACTTTGAGAGCATCTATGGGATTCCTCTATCTGGGCTGGTAAAAAGTAGTTGGGAGTCCCTGGAACATTGTGGTGAGATTTTAACTGTGGTATACCAGGGAGCATATTTTTATCTCATGTAGCAGCCCAGTGAAGTCTGTCACTAGTAAACATAGTATTTTCTAATAACAACTTAGATCAGACAGCTAATGATGAACATTTGTAAGGTTCATATGTGCGAGTAAATTAAAGGCTTACCTTTTAAAGTTTAGGTGTAGTGTCCTTCATTGATGATAATGTGAAGCATTGTCCATTGATAGACTGTCAGACCTCAACACAGGACACCATAGATTCTAGAGATTTTTATGAAGAGAAAAGCCTTGTGTGTGTTCTGTAGGACCTTGTGAAATAAGGGGATCGGTTATAGGTTCATAGGGTCATAGGTAGGTACTAGGCTATCAGCCCAAGGGCCTAAGTAAGCCTAGCCAACAAGGTTCCCTGGCTTAAGCCACCCAAGAAAGTTAATTTCCTGTACCCCTGTTGAGCAGAGCCACAGAAGTGATTCCCGGGGTGTATTTCCTATTTCCCATCCATTCATCAAGATTTTTCTTGAAGAGTGCTAACGAAGTTTGCTTGACATAGATTAGATAGCTTGTTCCCACAGTATAGGAAGTCTCTGGGACAGGAATCTATTCCTCCAGCATGTCCTGTTTATCGTGGTGACAAGGTTTAGGCCCCTACAGCATGTAGTTCAGAGGGATTGGGATTTCTTTAGGTGTAGCATGTCCAACAGCTCTGGGTTTAACATAGCTTTATATGTTAGGCAGAGATCTCCTTGGAGTAGGTGATATGCTACAGAGTAAAGCTTGAGTTTTTTAAGACAGTCAGTGTAGGGCATATGTTTGAAGCCAGTAATCCTCTTTGTGAGGTACTTCTGTGGCCTTTCTAGCTGCTGCAGATGTCTTGTGAGGTACATTCCAAAAAGGGCATTGTACTCTATAATGGGTCTAATGAGTGCCGAGTAGAGGGAACAATGACCTCTTTTTTCCTGGATGAGAAACCTTTTGTGATGAGGTGTGCCACACAGAAGGATTTCCTGACTACTGTGGCAATGTGATTATCAAAGGAGAGACTACTATCCACCTGGGTCCCGAGGTCTCTTATCACACATTCGGCATTAAGTAGACTGCTGTTTATGTGGTAGTTCATGGGTACAGAGTTTTTACCAAAGGTGATGACAATGCACTTTTTGGAATTGAGCTTGAGGCCATTCCTCTGACACCAGGCATCTGTCTCAGTGAGGCCCTTCTGTAGGATGTCCACATCATTTGGGGACTCAACTATGGCTCCTAGTTTGCAGTCATCTGCAAACTTCATTAGCCAGATGCCTTCTGTGTTAGCCTGTACTTCAGAGAAGTAGATACCAAACAGGAGAGGTCCCAGGACTGAACCCTGTGGTACTCCACTTGTCACTGGTTTGAAGTCAAATTTGGAGTCTGCAACTTTTACAGTGTGGGTTGTATCAGTGAGCCAGTTAGCAACCCAACTTGTGATGTAGGGATTTATACCTAATTTAGTGAGTTTAGCTATAATTCCAGAAAGAGGGATGGTGTCAAAAGCCTTGGCAAGGTCAAGATAGGCTGTGTGAACCACCTTACCCTCGTCTACGGCTTTGGTGACTGCCTCAAAGAAGTTGATCAGGTTCAGAAGGTGCAAACCCGAACTGGGTGTGGTTCAGAGTTTGCAGGTTACCAATGTCTTTGTGTATGAGTTCCATGATGATGCGTTCCATGGCCTTGCAGACCAGGCTCGTCAGGCTAATAGGGCAATAGTTCCCAGGATCAGTGCTGGCTCCCCCTTTGTGGAGTGGGATAACTGTTGCTGTGCGCCATTCAGTGGGCACAAAGCCTGATGTGAGACTATGATTGAACATGGTGCTTAGGTGGGGAGCCAGTTCGTTCTGAAGTTCATGCAAAATGCAGCATGGGATGTTGTCCAGTCCCATGGATGCTGTGTTTTTGGTTTTAGATAGTGCAGCTTTTACCTACATAGATGTGATTACAGGGACTCTGCATTCTTCCTGTATACATATGGGCCCTTTAGGGGGTGAGAGGGGGGTAAAGTTAGCAATGAACCTATCTGCCAGGATGCTGGCAATATCAGTTGGTTCTGTAATTTTTGTGCCGTTGTGCTGTAACTCAGAGCAGATCTGGGTGTTGACATAGCTATAGAATGCTTTGTGGTTGCTCTTAGAATCAGTGGTGATTTTGTTTTCGTAGCTAGCTTTGGATGATCTTATAAGGGATCTCAGCATCTTAATGAGGCTGACCAGGGAGCTCCTCCACTCATGGGATTTTACTCTCTTTTGCAACAGTTTCTTCCTTCTGTTGTAGAGTTTGTTTATGGCAAGGGACCACCAGATTGGCTTCCGTTTTTTTGGAGAATAGCGTCTTGGTTCTGTTTGGGGTAGCATGATCCATGCACTTGTGTAAGTGCTTATTGAGTGCATTTGTGTAGGATTCAGCAGTTGTAACTATATTGTCCATCTGCATGGGTGTCATGAAGTTTGCCACTTCTGTCTTAAGAAGCATGAAGTTGGCTTTGGAGAAATGTTTTACCATGGTTCCCTTAATGGTGGGTGGGAGCGGGATGCGGATATAAAGGGTGATTAGCTTATGGCTGCATCTGACCAACGAGGAGTTGACTTCAGGTGTGGAACACCGATCACTCATATTGGCAATGACTAAATCTAGGATATTGTTGCCCCTGGTGGGGGTGAGGATAAGTTGATCCAGGGCATTGGAATTTATGAATTCCAGAAAACGTTGAGTGAAGGAGTTGGTATATGAGTAGTTTTCCCAGTTTATGGTGGGGTAGTTCAAATCTCCCATTATTAGAGTGTTTGGTTGAAACCTAACATTTACCAGAATATCAAGAAAAAAGGAGTGGGAATCCTGGGGCATGGTTGGGGATCTGTAGCAAGCTACAATTTGGATTGCAGTTTTGCCCAGAGTTAGTTGCACTTGGATAACCTTGGATGCATTATGCTGTGCAACTAGCCTAGAGGTGTGGATATTCTTAATGAATATGGACACACCTCCGCCTAGATGGCCGAAAAGTGTGGTATGAGTTATAGCCTGGTAATGCAGGGGTGCTCTCTAGAGCCTTGAACCAGGTCTCAGTCACTGTACAGATATCAATGTTCTCCATTTTAAGGAGTGCCTCAAGTGAGTGCATTTTGAGATTTAGACTTCTAGCATTGAGTAGCATTACCCTCAGTTTTTGCTTGCCTGTTCCTGTTACAGTGGTGAATTTCTCATTTGAACCTTGTCTAAAAAAAGCACCAAGACCCTTAGCCAGTATCCGGAATCCCAGGGGCGACAGGTGCAGGCCATCTCTGGCAAACCATTGTGGTCTGTTGACCATGTCATCCCAGGCAGATACTGGATCCCCTTAGAAGGACACCAGAAGCTTAGCCAATTGCTGAAGTCAATCATTTTGTCCTTGTACTGCGGTATCATTCTGGGTGATGGCAGGATGCTACTCAGGGCTAGGGTTATACCTGCCTGGGCTACAAGATAGGAGAGCTCTTCCATGCCTCTTTTCATATAGTCCAGGGAGGTACGTTTCAAGTCATTCACACCAACATGGACAATGACATAGTCATATTTGTACTTGTTGTGGAGTGACCTGAGTGTGTGGGTTATGTGGCAGATCCTGGCATCCGACAGGCAGCTGACAGTAACCTTCTTCTTGTTTAGCCTGGTGAATGGGACATCAGTGTGCCTGACTATAGAGTCACCTATGACTAGTGTGTTGCGTACGTTGTTTTGCCTTATGGGCTGTGGTTTATTGGCACACTGAGTCTGTGGGTATGTGTCATTTAGGTTCTGTTGGGGGGTGGAGGTTGCTTGCGTTTCTGCTTTGGATGTCGCTGTTGCTTGAGCAGATTATTATTGAGAGCCTCTGCAAATGTTTTTGTGCTTCTATGTGTGGATTTTGGTGGTGTAGGTTTATTGGGACTATATGATGAGTGTGGTGTGGTGCAAGTGTTTACCTTCACCTCTTGACTGTCAAGTTCAGTCTTGGTTGGAAAGAGCTTTACCTCCAGTTTGGCCAGATAAGTGTATCACTCACAGGTTGTGGTGTTGAGTGGTAGGAGAAGAGGGTTGTCTGTGTACATGAGGCAATTGCTACATTGCCCCAAGATGCCCAGATTCATCAGATAGACAGGAGAGAACACTGGGAGCTGACCCTTGGACATGCCTGAATAAAAAACTACTTTCCACTAGACAAGAAAGGAAAGTGAGTATAAGAGCTGTTTTTCTCAAAGCAAGTGAGGAAAGTAAGTACAAAAACTGTTTTCCTCTAGGTAAAGAGGAAAGTTGAGTGCTGTACTAATTTGTAGGTTATTTGGTGCTAACAACAAGTTCTGAACAAGTGTTGAGCACGGATAAGCAAATTCAAGTGCTAAAACTAAGAATCTCTACCTGGATTTTCTGGTAGATAGGCTATGTAGTGCTTACCACTCCCACTGATAAGCTAGAATGCTTCCCTCCAACACAGAAAGGTTTCAGGGGCTCAGAAGCTTACAAACAGTCCTGGATACAGCACATCTGTATGTGGACTAGACTAGTTACAGGAAAGGTGGGAAACAAGTGCAAACATGGGCTTTTAAAGCAAAAAGTTGAAAGAGATGGAAAAACTGCCCAAATGACCAATAATCTACAATTTCTGGGCCAGAAACCACTCTTGTGGTAGATAGGCTACCTAGTGCTTACCATTCCCACTGATAAGCTATAAGGCTTCCCTCCAACACAGAAAGGCTTGGGGGGCTCAGAAGCTTACAAGCAGTCCTGGCTACAGCAAATCTGTATCTGGACTAGGCTGGTTACAGGAAAGGTGGGAAACAAGTGCAAATGCGGGGTTTTAAACCAGAAGGTTGAAAGAGATGGAAAAACTGCCCAAAAGGCCAATAAACTACAATTTCTGGGCCAGAAACCACTCTTTTGGTAGCTAGGCTACCTAGTGCTTACCACTCCCAATGATAAGCTAGAAGGCTTCCATCCAACACAGAAAGGCTTGGGGGCTCAGAAGCTTACAAGCACTCCTGGATACAGCAAATCTGTATCTGGACTAGACAAGTTACACGACAGGCGAGAAACAAGCGCAAATACAGGGTTTTAAACCAGAAAGTTGAAAGAGATGGACAAAACTGCAAAAACGGTCAATAAATTACAATTTCTGGGCCAGAAACCACTCTTGTGGTAGATAGGCTACCTAGTGCTTACCACTCCCACTGATAAGCTAGAATGCTTCCCTCCAACACAGAAAGGCTTGGAGGGCTCAGAAGCTTACAAACAGTCCTGGATACAGCAATTCTTTACCTGGACTAGACTAGTTACAGGAAAGGTGGGAAACAAGCGCAAACATGGGCTTTTAAACCAGAAAGTTGAAAGAGATGGAAAAACTGCCCAAACGGCCAATAAACTACAATTTCTGGGCCAGAAACCACTCTTGTGGTAGATAGGCTACCTACTGCTAACCACTACCACTGATAAGCTAGAAGGCTTCCCTCCAACAGAAAAAGGCTTGGGGTGGTCAGAAGCTTTCAAGCAGTCCTGGATACAGCAAATCTGTATCTGGACTAGACTAGTTACAGGAAAGGTCGTAAACAATTGCAAACATGGGGTTTTAAACCAAAAAGTTGAAAGAGATGGAAAAACTGTCCAAATGGCCAATAAACTACAATTTCTGGGCCAGAAACCACTCGTGTGGTAGGTAGGCTACCTAGTGCTTACTACACCCACTAATAAGCTAGAAGGCTTCCCTCCAACACAGAAAGGTTTGGGGGGCTCAGAAGCTTACGAACAGTCATGGATACAGCAAATCTGTATCTGGATTGACTAGTTGCAGGAAACATGTGCAAACGCGGGCTTTTAAACCAGTAAGCTGAAAGAGATGGAAAAACTGCCAAACGGCCAATAAACTACAATTTCTGGTCCAAAAACAACTCTTTTGGTAGCTAGGCTACCTAGTGCTTATCACTCCCACTGATAAGCTAGACGACTTCCCTCCAACAAAGAAAGGCTTGGGGGCTCAGAAGCTTACAAGCAGTCCTGGATATAGCAAATCTGTATCTGGACTAGATTAGTTACAGGAAAGGGGAACAACAAGCAGAAATGCAGGCTTTTAAACCAGAAGGTTGAAAAAGATGGAAAAACTGCCCAAATGGCCAATAAACTACAATTTCTAAGCCAGAAACAACTCCTGTGGTAGATAGGCTACCCAGTGCTTACCATTCCCACTGATAAGCTAGAAGGCTTCGTTCCAACACAGAAAGGCTTGGGGGGCTCAGAAGCTTACAAACAGTCCTGGATACAAGCAAATCTCTGTCTGGACTAGACTAGTTAAAGGAAAGGTGGGAAACAAGTGCAAACATGGGCTTTTAAACCAGAAAGTTGAAAGAGAGGGAAAAACTGCCAAAACGGCCAATAAACTGCAATTTCTCAGCCAGAAACCACTCTTGTGGTAGACAGGCTATCTAGTGCTTACCAATCCCACTGATAAGTTAGAAGGCTTCCCTCCAACACAGAAAGGCTTGTGGGGCTCTGAAGCTTGCAAACACTCCTGGACACAGCAAATGTATATCCGGATGAGACCAGTAACAGGAAAGATGGGAAACAAGCACAAACACAGGCTTTTAAACCAGTAAGTTGAAAAAGATGGAAAAACTGCCAAATGGCCAAGAAACTACAATTTCTGGGCCAGAAACCACTCTTGTGGTAGATGGGCTACCTATTGCTTACCACTCCCACTGATAAGCTAAAATGCTTCCCTCCAACACAGAAATGCTTGGAGGGCTCAGAAGCTTACAAACAGTCCTGGATACAGAAATTCTTTATCTGGACTAGACTAGTTACAGGAAAGGTGGGAAACAAGTGCAAACATGGGCTTTTAAACCAGAAAGTTGAAAGAGATGGAAAAACTGCCCAAACAGCCAATAAACTACAATTTCCGGGGCAGAAACCACTCTTCTGGTAGATAGGCTACCTAGTGCTTACCACTTCCACTGATAAGCTAGAAGGCTTCCCTCCAACAAGGAAAGGCTTGGGGGCTTAGAAGCTTACAAGCAGTCCTTTATACAGCAGATCTGTATCTGGACTAGACTAGTTACAGGAAAGGTGAAAAACAAGCACAAATGCAGGGTTTTAAACCAGAAGGTTGAAAAAGATGTAAAAACAGCCCAAATGGCCAATAAACTAAGATTTCTGGGCCAGACACCACTCTTGTGGTAGATAGGCTACCTAGTGTTCACCATTCCCACTGATAAGCTAGAAGGCTTCCTTCCAACACATAAAGGCTTTGGGAGCTCAGAAGCTTACAAACAGTCCTGAACACAGCACATTTGTATCTGGACTAGACTGGTTACAAGAAAGGTAGGAAACATGGGCAAATGGGGGGTTTTAAACCAAAAGGTTGAAAGAGATGGAAAAACTGTCCAAAAGGCCAATAAACTACAATTTCTGGGCCAGAAACCACTCTTTTGGTAGCTAGGCTACCTAGTGCTTACCACACCCATGGATAAGCTAGAAGGCTTCCCTCCAACACAGAAAGGCTTGAGGGCCCAGAAGCTTACAAGCAGTCCTGGATACAGCAAATCTGTATCTGGACTAGACAAGTTACAGGAAAGGTGGGAAACATCTGCAAATGCAGGGTTTTAATCCAGAAAGTTGAAAGAGATGGACAAAACTGCAAAAACGGTCATTAAATTAAAATTTTTTGGCAAGAAACCACTCTTGTGGTAGATAGGCTACCTAGTGCTTACCACTCTCACTGATAAGCTAGAATGCTTCCCTCCAACACAGAAAGGCTTGGAGGGCCCAGAAGCTTACAAACAGTCCTGGATACAGCAATTCTTTATCTGGACTTGACTAGTTACAGGAAAGGTGGGAAACAAGCGCAAACGTGGGGTTTTAAACCAGAAGGTTGAAAGAGATGGAAAAACTGCCCAAAAGGCCAAGAAACTACAATTTCTGGGCCAGAAACCACTCTTGTGGTAGATGGGCTACCTAGTGCTTACCACTCCCACTGATAAGCTAGAATGCTTCCCTCCAACACAGAAATGCTTGGAGGGCTCAGAAGCATACAAACAGTCCTGGATACAGCAATTCTTTATCTAGACTAGACTAGTTACAGGAAAGGTGGGAAACAAGTGCAAACATGGGCGTTTAAACCAGAAAGCTGAAAGACATGGAAAAACTGCCCAAATGGCCAATAAACTACAATTTCTGGGCGAGAAACCACTCTTGTGGTAGATAGGTACCTAGTGCTTACCACTTCCACTGATAAGCTAGAAGGCTTCCCTCCAACAGAGAAAGGCTTGGGGTGGTCAAAAGCTTTCAAGCAGTCCTGGATACAGCAAATCTGTATCTGGACTAGACTAGTTACAGGAAAGGTGGTAAACAATTGCAAACGGGTTTTAAACCAAAAAGTTAAAAGAGATGGAAAAACTGTCCAAATGGCCAATAAACTACAATTTCTGGGCCAGAAACCACTCGTGTGGTAGGTAGGCTACCTAGTGCTTACCACTCCCACTAATAAGCTAGAAGGCTTCCCTCCAACACAGAAAGGTTTGGGAGGCTCAGAAGCTTACAAACAGTCATGGATACAGCAAATCTGTATCTGGACTAGACTAGTTGCAGGAAACATGGGAAACAAGTGCAAACGCGGGCTTTTAAACCAGTAAGCTGAAAGAGATGGAAAAACTGCCAAACGGCCAATAAACTACAATTTCTGTTCCAAAAACAACTCTTTTCGTAGCTAGGCTACCTAGTGCTTATCACTCCCACTGATAAGCTAGAAGACTTCCCTCCAACAAAGAAAGGCTTGGGGGGGGCTCAGAAGCTTACAAGCAGTCCTGGATACAGCAAATCTGTATCTGGACTAGATTAGTTACAGAAAATGTGGAAAACAAGCAGAAATGCAGGCTTTTAAACCAGAAGGTTGAAAAAGATGGAAAAACTGCCCAAATGGCCAATAAACTACAATTTCTCGGCCAGAAACAACTCTTGTGGTAGATAGGCTACCCAGTGCTTACCATTCCCACTGATAAGCTAGAAGGCTTCCCTCCAACACAGAAAGGCTTTGGGGGCTCAGAAGCTTACAAACAGTCCTGGATACAAGCAAATCTCTGTCTGGACTAGACTAATTACAGGAAAGGTGGGAAACAAGTGCAAACATGGGATTTTAAACCAGAAAGTTGAAAGAGAGGGAAAAACTGCCAAAACGGCCAATAAACTGCAATTTCTCGGCCAGAAACCACTCTTGTGGTAGACAGGCTACCTAGTGCTTACCAATCCCACTGATAAGTTAGAAGGCTTCCCTCCAACACAGAAAGGCTTGTGGGGCTCAGAAGCTTGCAAACACTCCTGGACACAGCAAATTTGTATCTGGACTAGACTAGAAATGGGAAAGATGGGAAACAAGCACAAACGCAGGGTTTTAAACCAGTAAGTTGAAAAAGACGGAAAAACTGCCAAACGGCCAAGAAACTACAATTTCTGGGCCAGAAACCACTCTTGTGGTAGATGGGCTACCTAGTGCTTACCACTCCCACTGATAAGCTAGAATGCTTCCCTCCAACACAGAAATGCTTGGAGGGCTCAGAAGCTTACAAACAGTCCTGGATACAGCAATTTTTTTATCTGGACTAGACTAGTTACAGAAAAAGTGGGAAACAAGCGCAAACATGAGCTTTTAAACCAGAAAGATGAAAGAGATGGTAAAACTGCCCAAATGGCCACTAAACTACAATTTCTGGGCCAGAAACCACTCTTGTGGTAGATAGGCTACCTAGTGCTTCCCACTCCCACTGATAAGCTAGAAGGCTTCCCTCCACCACAGAAAGGCTTGGGGGGCTCAGAAGCTTACAAGCAGTCCTGGATAAAGCAAATCTATATCTGGACTAGACTATTTACAGGAAAGGTGGTAAACAAGCGCAAACTTGGGGTTTTAAACCAGAAGGTTGAAAGAGATGGAAAAACTGCCCAAAAGGCCAATAAACTACAATTTCTGGGCCAGAAACCACTCTTGTGGTAGATAGGCTACCTAGTGCTTACCACTAACACTGATAAGCTAGAATGCTTCTCTCCAACACAGAAAGGCTTGGAGGGCTCAGAAGCTTACAAGCAGTCCTGGATACAGCAATTGTTTATTTGGACTAGACTAGTTACATGAAAGGTGGGAAAAAAGCGCAAACATAGGCTTTTAAACCGGAAAGTTGAAAGAGATGGAAAAACTGCCCAAACGGCCAATAAACTACAATTTCTGGGCCAGAAACCACTCTTGTGGTAGATAGGCTACCTAGTGCTTACCACTTCCACTGATAAGCTAGAAGGCTTCCCTCCAACAAGGAAAGGCTTGGGGGCTTAGAAGCTTACAAGCAGTCCTGGATACAACAGATCTGTATCTGGACTAGACTAGTTACAGGAAAGGTGAAAAACAAGCACAAATGCAGGCTTTTAAACCACAAGGTTGAAAAAGATGGAAAAACTGCCCAAATGGCCAATAAACTACAATTTCTGGGCCAGAAACCACTCTTTTGGTAGCTAGGCTACCTAGTGCTTACCACTCCCACTGATAAGCTAGAAGGCTTCCATCCAACACAGAAAGGCTTGGGGGCTCAGAAGCTTACAAGCAGTCCTGGATACAGCAAATCTGTATCTGGACTAGACAAGTTACAGGAAAGGTGGGAAATAAGTGCAAATGCAGGGTTTTAATCCAGAAAGTTGAAAGAGATGGACAAAACTGCAAAAACGGTCATTAAATTAAAATTTTGGGGCAAGAAACCACTCTTGTGGTAGATAGGCTATCTAGTGCTTAACACTCTCACTGATAAGCTAGAATGCTTCACTCCAACACAGAAAGGCTTGGAGGGTTCAGAAGCTTACAAACAGTCCTGGATACAGCAATTCTTTATCTGGACTTGACTAGTTACAGGAAAGGTGGGAAAAAAGCGCAAACGTGGAGTTTTAAACCAGAAGGTTGAAAGAGATGGAAATACTGTCCAAAAGGCCAATAAACTACAATTTCTGGGCCAGAAACAACTTTTGTGGTAGATAGGCTACCCAGTGCTTACCATTCCCACTGATAAGCTAGAAAGCTTCCCTCCAACACAGAAAGGTTTCGGGGGCTTAGAAGCTTACAAACAGTCCTGGATACAAGCAAATCTCTGTCTGGACTAGACTAATTACAGGAAAGATGGGAAACAAGTGCAAACATGGGCTTTTAAACCAGAAAGCTGAAAGAGAGGGAAAAACTGCCAAAACGGCAAATAAACTTCAATTTCTCTGCCAGAAACCACTCTTGTGGTAGACAGGCTACCTAGTGCTTACCAATCCCACTGATAAGTTAGAAGGCCTCCCTCCAACACAGAAAGGCTTGTGGGGCTCAGAAGCTTGCAAACACTCCTGGACACAGCAAATTTGTATCTGGACTAGACTAGTAACGGGAAAGATTGGAAACAAGCACAAATGCAGGGTTTTAAACCAGTTAGTTGAAAAAGATGGAAAAACTGCCAAACGGCCAAGAAACTACAATTTCTGGGCCAGAAACCACTCTTGTGCTAGATGGGCTACCTAGTGCTTACCACTCCCACTGATAAGCTAGAATGCTTCCCTCCAACACAGAAATGCTTGGAGGGCTCAGAAGCTTACAAACAGTCCTGGATACAGCAATTCTTTATCTGGACTAGACTGGTTACAGGAAAGGTGGGAAACAAGTTCAAACATGGGGTTTTAAACCAGAAAGTTGAAAGAGATGGAAAAACTGCCCAAACGGCCAATAAACTACAATTTCTGGGCCAGAAACCACTCTTGTGGTAGATAGGCTACCTAGTGCTTACCACTCCCACTGATAAGCTAGAATGCTTCCCTCCAACACAAGAAAGGATTGGAGGGCTCAGAAGCTTACAAACAGTCCTGGATACAGCATTTTTTTATCTGGACTAGACTAGTTACAGAAAAAGTGGGAAACAAGCGCAAACATGAACTTTTAAACCAGAAAGATGAAAGAGATGGTAAAACTGCCCAAATGGCCAATAAACTACAATTTCTGGGCCAGAAACCACTCTTGTGGTAGATAGGCTACCTAGTGCTTACCACTCCCACTGATAAGATAGAAGGCTTCCCTCCACCACAGAAAGGCTTGGGGGGCTCAGAAGCTTACAAGCAGTCCTGGATAAAGCAAATCTATATCTGGACTAGACTATTTACAGGAAAGGTGGTAAACAAGCGCAAACTTGGGGTTTTAAACCAGAAGGTTGAAAGAGATGGAAAAACTGCCCAAAAGGCCAATAAACTACAATTTCTGGGCAAGAAACCACTCTTGTGGTAGATAGGCTATCTAGTGCTTACCACTCCCACTGATAAGCTAGAATGCTTCCCTCCAACACAGAAAGGCTTGGAGGGCTCAGAAGCTTACAAGCAGTCCTGGATACAGCAATTCTTTATTTGGACTAGACTAGTTACATGAAAGGTGGGAAAAAAGTGCAAACATAGGCTTTTAAACCAGAAAGTTGAAAGAGATGGTAAAACTGCCCAAACAGCCAATAAACTACAATTTCTGAGCCAGAAACCACTCGTGTGGTAGATAGGCTACCTAGTGCTTACCACTTCCACTGATAAGCTAGAAGGCTTTCCTCCAACAAGGAAAGGCTTGGGGGCTTAGAAGCTTACAAGCAGTCCTGGATACAACAGATCTGTATCTGGACTAGACTAGTTACAGGAAAGGTGAAAAACAAGCACAAATGCAGGCTTTTAAACCACAAGGTTGAAAAAGATGGAAAAACTGCCCAAATGGCCAATAAACTACATTTTCTGGGCCAGAAACCACTCTTGTGGTAGATAGGCTACCTAGTATTCACCATTCCCACTGATAAGTTAGAAGGCTTCCTTCCAACACAGAAAGGCTTCGGGGGCTCAGAAGCTTACAAACAGTCCTGGACACAGCACATCTGTATCTGGACTAGACTGGTTACAGGAAAGGTGGGAAACAAGCGCAAACGCGGGGTTTTAAACCAAAAGGTTGAAAGAGATGGGAAAACTGTCCAAAAGGCCAATAAACTACAATTTCTGGGCCAGAAACCACTCTTTTGGTAGCTAGGCTACCTAGTGCTTACCACTCCCACTGATAAGCTAGAAGGCTTCCATCCAACACAGAAAGGCTTGGGGGCTCAGAAGCTTACAAGCAGTCCTGGATACAGCAAATCTGTATCTGGACTAGACAAGTTACAGGAAAGGTGGGAAATAAGTGCAAATGCAGGGTTTTAATCCAGAAAGTTGAAAGAGATGGACAAAACTGCAAAAACGGTCATTAAATTAAAATTTTTGGGCAAGAAACCACTCTTGTGGTAGATAGGCTATCTAGTGCTTACCACTCTCACTGATAAGCTAGAATTCTTCACTCCAACACAGAAAGGCTTGGAGGGTTCAGAAGCTTACAAACAGTCCTGGATACAGCAATTCTTTATCTGGACTTGACTAGTTACAGGAAAGGTGGGAAACAAGCGCAAACGTGTGGTTTTAAACCAGAAGTTTGAAAGAGATGGGAAAAACTGCCCAAAAGGCCAATAAACTACAATTTCTGAGCCAGAAACCACTCTTGTGGTAGATAGGCTACCTAGTGCTTACCACTACCACTGATAAGCTAGAAAGCTTCCCTCCAACACAGAAAGGCTTGGGGGGCTCAGAAGCTTTCAAGCAGACCTGGATACAGCAAATCTGTATCTGGACTAGACTAGTTACAGGAAAGGTGGTAAACAAGCGCAAACTTCGGGTTTTAAACCAGAAGGTTAAAAGAGATGGAAAAACTTCCCAAAAGGCCAATAAACTACAATTTCTGAGCCAGAAACCACTCGTGTGGTAGATAGGCTACCTAGTGCTTACCACTCCCACTGATAAGCTAGACGGCTTCTCTCCAACACAGAAAGGCTTGCGGGCTCAGAAGCTTACAACCAGTCTTGGATACAGCAAATCTGTATCTGGACTAGACTAGTTACAGGAACGGTGGGAAACAAGCGCAAAAGTGGGGTTTTAAACCAGAAGGTTGAAAGAGATGTGAAAACTGCCCAAAAGGCCAATAAACTACAATTTCTGGGCCAGATACGACTCTTGTGGTAGATAGGTTGCCTAGTGCTTACCATTCCCACTGATAAGCAAGAAGGCTTCCCTCCAACACAGAAACGCTTGGGGGGCTCAGAAGCTTGCAAACAGTCCTGGATACAGCAAATCTGTATCTGGACTAGACTTGTTGCAGGAAAGGTGGGAAACAAGTGCAAACATGGGCTTTTAAACCAGAAAGTTGAAAGAGATGGAAAAACTGTCCAAATGGCCAATAAAATAAAATTTCTGGGCCAGAAACCACTCTTGTGGTAGGTAGGCTACCTAGTGCTTACCACTCCCACTAATAAGCTAGAAGGCTTCCCTCCAACACAGAAAGACTTGGGGGGCTCAGAAGCTTACAAACAGTCCTGGATACAGCAAATCTGTATCTGGACTAGACTAGTTGCAGGAAAGATGGGAAACAAGTGCAAACGCGGGCTTTTAAACCAGTAAGTTGAAAGAGATGGAAAAACTGCCAAATGGCCAATAAACTACAATTTCTGGGCCAAAAAACACTCTTTTGGTAGGTAGGCTACCTAGTGCTTACCACTCCCACTGATAAGCTAGAAGGCTTCCCTCCAACAAAGAAAGGCTTGTGGGGCTCAGAAGCTTATAAGCAGTCCTGGATGCAGCAGATCTCTATCTGGACTAGACTAGTTTCAGGAAAGTTGAGAAACAAGTGCAAACACAGGCTTTTAAACCAGTAAGTTGAAAGAGATGGAAAAATTGCCAAATGGCCAATAAACTACAATTTCTGGGCCAAAAAACACTCTTTTGGTAGGTAGGCTACCTAGTGCTTACCACTCCCACTGATAAGCTAGAAGGCTTCCCTCCATTGAAGAAAGGCTTGTGGGGCTCAGAAGCTTATAAGCAGTCCTGGATGCAGCAGATCTCTATCTGGACTAGACTAGTTTCAGGAAAGTTGAGAAACAAGTGCAAACACAGGCGTTTAAACCAGTAAGTTGAAAGAGATGAAAAAACTGCCAAACGGCCAATAAACTACAATTTCTGGGCCAAAAACCACTCTTTTGGTAGCTAGGCTACCTAGTGCTTACCACTCCCACTGATAAGCTAGAAGGCTTCCATCCAACACAGAAAGGCTTTGGGGGCTTAGAAGCTTACAAACAGTCCTGGATACAGCAAATCTTTATCTGGACTAGACTAGTTACAGGAAAGGTGGGAAACAAGTGCAAACATGGGCTTTTAAACCTGAAAGTTGAAAGAAATGTAAAAACAGTCAACATGGCCAATAAACTACAATTTCTGGGCCAGAAACCACTTTTGTGTTAGATAGGCTACCTAGTGCTTACCACTATCACTGATAAGCTAGAAGGTTTCCCTCCGACACAGAAAGGCTTGGAGGGATCAGAAGCTTACAAACAGTCCTGGACACAGCACATCTATATCTGGACTAGACTGGTTACAGGAAACGTGGGAAACAAGCGCAAACGCGGGGTTTTAAACCAGAAGGTTGAAAGAGATGGAAAAACTGCCCAAAAGGCCAATAAACTACAATTTCTGGGCCAGAAACCACTCTTTTGGTAGCTAGGCTACCTAGTGCTTACCACTCCCAATGATAAGCTAGAAGGCTTCCCTCCAACACAGAAAGGCTTGGGGGCCCAGAAGCTTACAAGCACTCCTGGATACAGCAAATCTGTATCTGGACTAGACAAGTTACACGAAAGGTGAGAAACAAGTGCAAATGCAGGGTTTTAAACCAGAAAGTTGAAAGAGATGGACAAAACTGAAAAAACGGTCAATAAATTACAATTTCTGGGCCAGAAACCACTCTTGTGATAGATAGGCTACCTAGTGCTTACCACTCCCACTGATAAGCTAGAATGCTTCCCTCCAACACAGAAAGGCTTGGAGGGCTCAGAAGCTTACAAACAGTCCTGGATACAGCAATTTTTTATCTGGACTAGACTAGTTACAGGAAAGGTGGGAAACAAGCGCAAACGTGGGGTTTTAAACCAGTAAGCTGAAAGAGATGGAAAAACTGTCCAAACGGCCAATAAACTACAATTTCTGGGCCAGAAACCACTCGCGTGGTAGGTAGGCTACCTAGTGCTTACCACTCCCACTAATAAGCTAGAAGGCTTCCCTCCAACACAGAAAGGTTTGGGGGGCTCAGAAGCTTACAAACAGTCATGGATACAGCAAATCTGTATCTGGACTAGACTAGTTACAGGAAACATGGGAAACAAGTGCAAACGCGGGCTTTTAAACCAGTAAGCTGAAAGAGATGGAAAAACTGCCAAATGGCCAATAAACTACAATTTCTGGTCCAAAAACAACTCTTTTGGTAGCTAGGCTACCTAGTGCTTATCACTCCCACTGATAAGCGAGAAGACTTCCCTCCAACAAAGAAAGGCTTGGGGGGAGCTCAGAAGCTTACAAGCAGTCCTGGATACAGCAAATCTGTATCTGGACTAGATTAGTTACAGGAAATGTGGAAAACAAGCAGAAATGCAGGCTTTTAAACCAGAAGGTTGAAAAAGATGGAAAAACTGCCCAAATGGCCAATAAACTACAATTTCTGGGCCAGAAACAACTCTTGTGGTAGATAGGCTACCCAGTGCTTACCATTCCCAGTGATAAACTAGAAGGCTTCCCTCCAACACAGAAAGGCTTCGGGGGCTCAGAAGCTTACAAACAGTCCTGGATACAAGCAAATCTCTGTCTGAACTAGACTAATTACAGGAAAGGTGGGAAACAAGTGCAAACATGGGTTTTTAAACCAGAAAGTTGAAAGAGAGGGAAAAACTGCCAAAACGGCCAATAAACTGCAATTTCTCAGCCAGAAACCACTCTTCTGGAAGACAGGCTACCTGGTGCTTACCAATCCCACTGATAAGTTAGAAGGCTTCCCTCCAACACAGAAAGGCTTGTGGGGCTCAGAAGCTTGCAAACACTCCTGGACACAGCAAATTTGTATCTGGACTAGACTAGTAACGGGAAAGATGGGAAACAAGCACAAATGCAGGCTTTTAAACCAGTAAGTTGAAAAAGATGGAAAAACTGCCAAACGGCCAAGAAACTACAATTTCTGGGCCAGAAACCACTCTTGTGGTAGATGGGCTACCTAGTGCTTACCACTCCCACTGATAAGCTAGAATGCTTCCCTCCAGCACAGAAATGCTTGGAGGGCTCAGAAGCTTACAAACAGTCCTGGATACAGCAATTCTTTATCTGGACTAGAATAGTTATAGGAAAGGTGGGAAACAAGTGCAAACATGGGCTTTTAAACCAGAACGTTGAAAGAGATGGAAAAACTGCCCAAACGGCCAATAAACTACAATTTCTGGGCCAGAAACCACTCTTGTGGTAGATAGGCTACCTAGTGCTTACCACTTCCACTGATAAGCTAGAAGGCTTCCCTCCAACAAGGAAAGGCTTGGGGGCTTAGTAGCTTACAAGCAGTCCTGGATACAGCAGATCTGTATCTGGACTAGACTAGTTACAGGAAAGGTGAAAAACAAGCACAAATGCAGGCTTTTAAACCAGAAGGTTGAAAAAGATGGAAAAACTGCCCAAATGACTAACAAACTACAATTTCTGGGCCAGAAACCACTCTTGTGGTAGATAGGCTACCTAGTGTTCACCATTCCCACTGATAAGCTAGAAGGCTTCCTTCCAACACAGAAAGGCTTCGGGGGCACAGAAGCTTACAAACAGTCCTGGACACAGCACATTTGTATCTGGACTAGACTGGTTACAGGAAAGGTGGGAAACAAGTGCAAACGCAGGGTTTTAAACCAAAAGATTGAAAGAGATGGGAAAACTGTCCAAAAGGCCAACAAACTACAATTTCTGGGCCAGAAACCACTCTTTTGGTAGCTAGGCTACCTAGTGCTTACCACTACC
>NC_056733.1:1766255821-1766303321 GCF_019279795.1 Protopterus annectens
TGAAAGAGATGGAAAAACTGCCCAAAACGCCAATAAACTACAATTTCTGGGCCAGATACTACTTTTGTGGTAGATAGGCAGCCTAGTGCTTACCATTCCCAATGATAACCTAGAAGGCTTCCCTCCAACACAGAAAGACTTGGGGGGGGGGGGTCTCAGACACTTACAAACAGTCCTGGATACAGAAAATTTGTATCTGGACTAGACTAATTGCAGGAAAGGTGGGAAACAAGTGCAAGCATGGGCTTTTAAACCAGAAAGTTGAAAGAGATGGAAAACTGCCAAAACGGCCAATAAACTACAATTTCTGGGCCAGAAACCACTCTTGTGGTAGGTAGGCTACCTGTTGCTTAGCACTCCCACTGATAAGCTAGAAGGCTTCCCTCCAACAGAGAAAGGCTTTTGGGGCTCAGAAGCTTAGTCCTGGATACAGCAAATCTGTATCTGGACTAGACTACTTACAGGAAAGGTAGGAAACAAGTGCAAACGTGGGGTTTTAAACCCGAAGGTTGAAAGAGATGTAAAGGCTGCCCAAAAGGCCAATAAACTACAATTTCTGGGCCAGATACCACTCTTGTGGTAGATAGGCTGACTAGTGATTACCATTCCCACTGATAAGCAAGAAGGCTTCCCTCCAACACAGAAACGCTTGGGGGGCTCAAAAGCTTGCAAACAGTCCTGGATACAGCAAATCTGTATCTGGACTAGACAAGTTGCAGGAAAGATGGGAAACAAGTGCAAACGCGGACTTTTCAACCTGAAAGTTGAAAGAGATGGAAAAACTGCCAAAACAGCCAATTAACTACAATTTCTGGGCCTGAAATCACTCTTGAGGTAGGTAGGCTACCTGTTGCTTACCAATCCCACTGATAAGCTAGAAGACTTCCCTCCAACACAGAAAGGTTTGTGGGGTTCAGAAGCTTACAAACAGTCCTGGACACAGCAAATATTTATCTGGAATAGACTAGTTGCATAAAAGATGGGAAACAAGTACAAACACAGGCTTTTAAACAAGTAAGTTGAAAGAGATGGAAAAACTGCCAAATGGCCAATAAAGTACAATTTCTGGGCCCAAAACCACTCTTGTGGCAGATGGGCTACCTTGTGCGTACCACTCCCACTGATAAGCTAGAATGCTACCCTCCAACACAGAAAGGCTTGGAGTGCTCAGAAGCTTATAAACAGTCCTGGATACAGCAATTCTTTATCTGAACTAGACTAGTTACAGAAAAGGTGGGAAAGAAACGCAAACATGGGCTTTTAAACCAGAAAGTTGAAAGAGATGGAAAAACTGCCCAAACAGCCAATAAACTTCAATTTCTGAGCCAGAAACCACTTGTGTGGTAGATAGGCTACCTAGTGCTTACCACTCCCACTAATAAGCTAGAAGGCTTCCCTCCAACAAAGAAAGGCTTGGGCGGCTCAGAAGCTTACAAGCAGTCCTGGATACAACATATCTCTATCTGGACTAGACTAGTTATAGGAAAGGTGGAAAACAAGCACAAATGCAGGCTTTTAAACCAGAAGGTTGAAAAATATGGAAAAGCTGCCCAAATGGCCAATAAACGACAATTTCCATGCCAGAAACCACTCTTGTGGTAGATAGGCTACGTAGTGCTTACCATTCCCAATGATAAGCTAGAAGGCTTCCATTCAACACAGAAAGGCTTGCGGGGCTCAAAAGCTTACAAACAGTCCTGGATACAGCAAATCTTTGTCTGGACTAGACTAGTTACAGGAAAGGTGGGAATCAAGTGCAAACATGGGCTTTTAAATGAGAAAATTGAAAGAGATGGAAAACTGCCAAAATGGCCAATAAACTACAATTTCTAGGCCAGAAACCACTCTTGTGGTAGGTAGTCTACCTCTTGCTTACCACTCCCACTGATAAGCTAGAAGGCTTCCCTCCAACACAGAAAGTCTTCGGGTTCTCAGAAGCTCACAATCAGTCCTGGATACAGCAAATCTGTATCTGGACTAGACTACTTACTGGAAAGGTAGGAAACAAGCACAAACATGGGGTTTTAAACCAGAAGGTTGAAATTGATGGAAAGGCTGTCCAAAAGGCCAATAAACTACAATTTCTGGGCCAGATACCACACTTGTGGTAGATAGGCTACCTAGTGCTTACCATTCTCACTGATAAGCTAGAAGGCTTCCCTCCAACACAGAAAGGCTTGGGGCCTCAGAAGCTTGCAAACAGTCCTGGATACAGCATATCTGTATCTGGACTAGACTAGTTGCAAGAAAGATGGGAAACAAGTGCAAACACGGGCGTTTAAACCAGTAAGTTGAAAGAGATGGAAAAATTGCGAAACTGCCAATAAACTACAATTTCTGGGCCAAAAAACACTCTTTTGGTAGCTAGGCTACCTAGTGCTTACCACTCCCACTGATAAGCTAGAAGGCTTCCCTCCAACAAAGAAAGGCTTGGGGGGCTCAGAAGCTTACAAGCAGTCCTGGATACAGCAGATCTCTATCTGGACTAGACTAGTTACAGGAAAGGTGGAAAACAAGCACAAATGCAGGCTTTTAAACCAGAAGGTTGAAAAAGATGGAAAAACTGCCCAAATGGCCAATAAACTACAATTTCCAGGCCAGAAACCACTCTTGTGGTAGATAGGCTACCTAGTGCTTACCATTCCCACTGATAAGCTAGAAGGCTTCCCTCCAACACAGAAAGGCATGCGGGGCTCAAAGGCTTACAAACAGTCCTGGATACAGCAAATCATTGTCTGGACTAAACTAGTTACAGGAAAGGTGGGAAACAAGCGCAAACATGGGCTTTTAAACCAGAAAGTTGAAAGAGATGGAAAAACTGCCAAAACGGCCAATAAACTACAATTTCTGGGCCAGAAACCACTCTTGTGGTAGGTAGGCTACCTGTTGCTTATGACTCCCACTGATAAGCTAGAAGGCTTCCCTCTAACACAGAAAGGCTTGGGGGGTGGCATAGAAACTTGCAAACAGTCCTGGATACAGCAAATCTGTATATGGACTAGACTAGTTGCAGGAAAGGTGGGAAACAAGTGCAAACATGGGCTTTTAGACCAGAAAGTTAAAAGAGATGGAAAAACTATCCAAATGGCCAATAAACTACAATTTCTGGGCCAGAAACCACTCTTGTGGTAGGTAGGCTACCTAGTGCTTACCACGCCAACTAATAAGCTAGAAGGCTTCCCTGCAACACAGAAAGGCTTTGGGGGCTCAGAAGCTTACAAACAGTCCTGAATACAGGAAATCTGTATCTGGACTAGACTAGTTACAGAAAAGGTAAAAAACAAGCACAAATGGAGGCTTTTAAACCAGAAGGTTGAAAAAGATGGAAAAACTTCCCAAATGGTCAATAAACTACAATTTCTGGGCCAGAAACCACTCTTGTAGTAGATAGGCTACCTAGTGCTTACCATTCCCACTGATAAGCTAGAAGGCTTCCCTCCAACACAGAAAAGCTTCGGCGGCTTAGAAGCTTACAAATTGTCCTGGATACAGCAAATCTTTATCTGGACTAGACTAGTTACAGGAAAGGTGGGAAACAAGCGCAAACATGGGCTTTTAAACCAGAAGGTTGAAAGAGATGGAAAAACTGCCAAAACAGCCAATAAACTACAATTTCTGGGCCAGAAACTACTCTTGTCATAGGTAGGCTACCTGTTGCTTCCCAATCCCACTCAGAAGCTAGAAGTCTTCCCTCCAACACAGAAAGGCTTGTGGGGCTCAGAATCTTACAAACAGTCCTGGACACAGCAAATCTATTTTTGGACTAGACTAGTTACAGGAAACATGGGAAACAAGTGCAAATGCAGGCTTTTAAACCAGTAAGTTGAAAGAGATGGAAAAACTGCCAAACGGCCAATAAAGTAAAATTTCTGGGCCAGAAACCACTCTTGTGGTAGATAGGCTACCTAGTGCGTACCACTCCCACTGATAAGCTAGAATGCTTCCCTCCAACACAGAAAGGCTTGGAGGGCTCAGAAGCTTACAAGCAGTCCTGGATACAGCAATTCTTTATTTGGACTAGACTAGTTACATGAAAGGTGGGAAAAAAGTGCAAACATAGTCTTTTAAACCAGAAAGTTGAAAGAGATAGAAAAACTTCTGAGCCAGAAACCACTCATGTGGTAGATAGGCTACCTAGTGCTTACCACTCCCACTGATAAGCTAGACGGCTTCTCTCCAACACAGAAAGGCTTGCGGGCTCAGAAGCTTATAACCAGTCTTGGATACAGCAAATCAGTATCTGGACAAGACTGGTTAAAGGAATGGTGGGAAACAAGCGCAAAAGTGGGGTTTTAAACCAGAAGGTTGAAAGAGATGTAAAAACTGTCCAAAAGGCCAATAAACTACAATTTCTGGGCCAGATACCACTCTTGTGGTAGATAGGCTGCCTAGTGCTTACCATTCCCACTGATAAGCAAGAAGGCTTCCCTCCAACACAGAAACGCTTGGGAGGCTCAGAAGCTTGCAATCAGTCCTGGATACAACAAATCTATATCTGGACTAGACTACTTACAGGAAAGGTGGAAAACAAGTGCAAACATGGGCTTTTAGACCAGAAAGTTGAAAGAGATGGAAAAACTATCCAAATGGCCAATAAACTACAATATCTGGGCCAGAAACCACTCTTGTGGTAGGTAGGCTACCTAGTGCTTACCACGCCAACTAATAAGCTAGAACGCTTCCCTCCAACACAGAAAGGCTTGGAGTGCTCAGAAGCTTACAAACAGTCCTGGATACAGCAATTCTTTATCTGAACTAGACTAGTTACAGGAAAGGTGGGAAAGAAGCGCAAACATGGGCTTTTAAACCAGAAAGTTGAAAGAGATAAAAAAACTGCCCTAACAGCCAATAAACTACAATTTCTGAGCCAGGAACCACTTGTGTGGTAGATAGGCTACCTAGTGCTTACCATTCCCACTAATAAGCTAGAAGGCTTCCCTCCAACACAGAAAGGCTTGGGGGGCTCAGAAGCTTACAACCAGTCTTGGATACAGCAAATCTGTATGTGGACTAGACTAATTACAGGAATGGTGGGAAACAAGCGCAAAAGTGGGGTTTTAAACCAGAAGGTTGAAAGAGATGGAAAAACTGTCCAAATGGCCAATAAAATACAATTTCTGGACCAGAAACCACTCTTGTGGTAGGTAGGCTACCTAGTGCTTACCACTCCCACTAAAAAGCTAGAAGGCTTCCCTCCAACACAGAAAGGCTTAGGCACTCAGACGCTTACAAACAGTCCTGGATATAGCAAATCTGTATCTGGACTAGACTAGTTCCAGGAAAGATGGGAAACAAGTGCAAATGCATTATTTTAAACCAGTAAGTTGAAAGAGATGGAAAAACTGCCAAATGGCCAATAAACTACAATTTCTGGGCCAGAAACCACTCTTTTGGTAGCTAGGCTATCTAGTGCTTACCACTCCCACTGATAAGCTAGAAGGCTTCCCTCCAACACAGAAAGTCTTCGGGGGCTCAGAAGCTTACAAACAGTCCTGGATACAGAAAATCTTTGTCTGGACTAGACTAGTTACAGGAAAGGTGGGAATCAAGCGCAAACATGGGCATTTAAACCAGAAAGTTGAAAGAGATGGAAAACTGCGAAACTGCCAATAAACTACAATGTCTGGGCCAAAAACCACTCTTTTGGTAGCTAGGCTACCTAGTACTTACCACTCCCACTGATAAGCTAGAAGGCTTCCCTCCAACAAAGAAAGGCTTTGGGGGCTCAGAAGCTTACAAGCAGTCCTGGATACAGCAGATCTCTATCTGGACTAGACAAGTTACAGGAAAGGTGGAAAACAAGCACAAATGCCGGCTTTTAAATCAGAAGGTTGAAAAAGGTGGAAAAACTGCCCAAATGGCCAAACTACAATTTCCAGGCCAGAAACCACTCTTGTGGTAGAGAGGCTGCCTAGTGCTTACCATTGCCACTAATAAGCTAGAAGGCTTCCCTCCAACACATTAAGGCTTGTGGGGCTCAGAAGCTTACAAACAGTCCTGGACACAGCAAATATGTATCTGGAATAGACTAGTTACAGGAAAGATGGGAAACAAGCGCAAACACAGGTTTTTAAACCAGTAAGTTGAAAGAGATGGAAAAACTGCCAAATGGCCAATAAAGTACAATTTCTGGGCCCGAAACCACTCTTGTGGTAGATAGGCTACCTACTGCGTACCACTCCCACTGATAAGCTAGAATGCTTCCCTCCAACACAGAAAGGCTTGGAGTGCTCAGAAGCTTACAAACAGTCCTGGATACAGCAATTCTTTATCTGAACTAGACTAGTTACAGGAAAGGTGGGAAAGAAGTGCAAACATGGGCTTTTAAACCAGAAAGTTGAAAGAGATGGAAAAACTGCCCAAACAGCCAATAAACTACATTTTCTGAGCCAGAAACCACTCATTTGGTAGATAGGCTACGTAGTGCTTACCACTCCCACTAATAAGCTAGAAGGCTTCCCTCCAACACAGAAAGGCTTGGGGGCTCAGAAGCTTACAAGCAGTGTGGGATACAGCAAATCTGTATCAGGACTAGTCTAATTACAGGAATGATGAGAAACAAGTGCAAAAGTGGGGGTTTAAACCAGAAGGTTGAAAGAGATGGAAAACTGTCCAAATGGCCAATAAAAAACAATTTCTGGGCCACAAACAACTCTTGTGGTAGGTAGGCTACCTTGTGCTTACCACTCCCACTAATAAGCTAGAAGGTTTCCCTCCAACACAGAAAGGCTTGGAGGGCTCAGAAGCTTACAACCAGTCCTGGATACAGCAAATCTGTATCTGGACTAGAATAGTGGCAGGTAAGATGGGAAACAAGTGCAAATGCGGGCTTTTAAACCAGTAAGTTGAAAGAGATGGAAAAACTGCCAAATGGCCAATAAACTACAATTTCTGGGCCAAAAACCCCTCTTTTGGTAGCTAGGCTACCTAGTGCTTACCACTCCCACTGATAAGCTAGAAGGCTTCCCTCCAACAAAGAAAGACTTGGGGGGCTCAGAAGCTTACACGCAGTCCTGGATACAGCAGATCTCTCTCTGGACTAGACTAGTTACAGAAAAGATGGAAAACAAGCACAAATGCAGGGTTTTAAACCAGAAGGTTGAAAAAGATGGAAAAACTGCCAAAATGGTCAATAAACTACAATTTCCAGGCCAGAAACCACTCTTGTGATAGATAGGCTACCTAGTGCTTACCATTCCAACTGATAAGCTAGAAGGCTTCCCTCCAACACAGAAAGGCTTGCGGGGCTCAAAGGCTTACAAACAGTCCTGGATACAGCAAATCTTTGTCTGGACTAAACTAGTTACAGGAAAGGTGGGAAACAAGCGCAAGCATGGGCTTTTAAACCAGAAAGTTGAAAGAGATGGAAAACTGCCAAAACGGCCAATAAACTACAATTTCTGGGCCAGAAACTACTCTTTTGGTAGGTAGGCTACCTGTTGCTTACGACTCCCACTGATAAGCTAGAAGGCTTCCCTCTAACACAGAAAGGCTTGGGGGGTTTAGAAGCTTGCAAACAGTCCTGGATACAGCAAATCAGTATCTGGACTAGACTAGTTGCAGGAAAGGTGGGAAACAAATGCAAACATGGGCTTTTAGACCAGAAAGTTGAAAGAGATGGAAAAACTATCCAAATGGCCAATAAACTACAATTTCTGGGCCAGAAACCACTCTTGTGGTAGGTAGGCTACCTAGTGCTTACCACGCCAACTAATAAGCTAGAAGGCTTCCCTCCAACACAGATAGGCTTTGGGGGATCAGAAGCTTACAAACAGTCCTGGATACAGCAAATCTTTGTCTGGACTAGACTAGTTACAGGAAAAGTGGGAAACAAGCGCAAACATGGGCTTTTAAACCAGAAAGTTGAAAGAGATGGAAAAACTGCCAAACTGCCAATGAACTACAATTTCTGGGCCAAAAATCACTCTTTCAGTAGCTAGGCTACCTAGTGCTTACCACTCCTACTGATAAGCTAGAACGCTTCCCTCCAACACAGAAATGCTTGGAGTGCTCAGAAGCTTACAAACAGTCCTGGATACAGCAATTCTTTATCTGAACTAGACTAGTTACAGGAAAGGTGGGAAGGAAGCGCAAACATGGGCTTTTAAACCAGAAAGTTGAAAGAGATAGAAAAACTGACCAAACTGCCAATAAACTACAAATTCTGAGCCAGGAACCACTCGTGTGGTAGATAGGCTACATAGTGCTTACCACTCCCACTAATAAGCTAGAAGGCTTCCCTCCAACACAGAAAGGCTTGGGGGGCTCAGAAGCTTACATCCAGTCTTGGATACAGCAAATCTGTATGTGGACTAGACTAATTACAGGAACAGTGGGAAACAAGCGCAAAAGTGGGGTTTTAAACCAGAAGGTTGAAAGAGATGGAAAAACTGTTCAAATGGCCAATAAAATAAAATTTCTGGACCAGAAACCACTCTTGTGGTAGGTAGGCTACCCAGTGCTTACCACTCCCACTAAAAAGCTAGAAGGCTTCCCACCAACACAGAAAGGCTTGGGGGCTCAGACGCTTACAAACACTCCTGGATATAGCAAATCTGTATCTGGACTAGACTAGTTCCAGGAAAGATGGGAAACAAGTGCAAATGCATTATTTTAAACCAGTAAGATGAAAGAGATGGAAAAACTGCCAAATGGCCAATAAACTACAATTTCTGGGCCAGAAACCACTCTTTTGGTAGCTAGGCTACCTAGTGCTTACCACTCCCACTGATAAGCTAGAAGGCTTCCCTCCAACACAGAAAGTCTTCGGGGGCTCAGAAGCTTACAAACAGTCCTGGATACAGAAAATCTTTGTCTGGACTAGACTAGTTACAGAAAACGTGGGAATCAAGCACAAACATGGGCTTTTAAACCAGAAAGTTGAAAGAGATGGAAAACTGCCAAAATGGCCAATAAACTACAATTTCTAGGCCAGATACCACTCTTGTGGTAGATAGGCTACCTGTTGCTTACCATTCCCACTGATAAGCTAGAAGGCTTCCCTCCAACACAGAAAGTCTTCAGGGGCTCAGAAGCTTGCAAACAGTCCTGGATACAGCAAATCTGTATCTGGACTAGACTAGTTGCAGGAAAGGTGGGAAACAAGTGCAAACGTGGGCTTTTAAACCAAAAAGTTGAAAGAGATGGAAAAGCTATCCAAATGGCCAATAAACTACAATTTCTGGGCCAGAAACCACAATTGTGGTAGGTAGGCTACCTAGTGCTTACCACTCCCACTAATAAGCTAGAAGGCTTCCCTCCAACACAGAAATGCTTGGGGGGCTCAGAAGCTTATAAACAGTCCTGGATTCAGCAAATCTATATCTGGACTAGACTAGTTGCAAGAAAGATGGGAAACAAGTGCAAACACGGGCATTTAAACCAGTAAGTTGAACGAGATGTAAAAACTGCGAAACTGCCAATAAACTACAATTTCTGGGCCAAAAACCACTCTTTTGCTAGCTAGGCTACCTAGTGCTTACCACTCCCACTGATAAGCTAGAAGGCTTCCCTCCAACAAAGAAAGGCTTTGGGGGCTCAGAAGCTTACAAACAGTCCTGGATACAGCAGATCTCTATCTGGACTAGACTAGTTACAGGAAAGGTGGAAAACAAGCACAAATGCAGGCTTTTAAACCAAAAGGTTGAAAGAGATGGAAAAATTGCTGAACGACCAATAAACTACAATTTCTAGGCCAAAAACCACTCTTTTGGTAGCTAGGCTGCCTAGTGCTTACCATTGCCACTAATAAGCTAAAAGGCTTCCCTCCAACACAGAAAGGCTTGGGGGGCTCAGAAGCTTACAAAACATCCTGGATTCAGCAAATTTGTATCTCGACTAGAATAGTTGCAGGAAAGATGAGAATCAAGTGCAAACACAGGCTTTTAAACCAGTAAGTTGAAAGAGATGGAAAAATTGCTGAACGACCAATAAACTACAATTTCTTGGCCAAAAAACACTCTTTTGGTTGCTAGGCTACCTAGTGCTTACCACTCCGACTGATAAGCTAGAAGGCTTCCCTCCAACACAGAAAGGCTTTGGGGGCTCAGAAGCTTACAAATAGTCCTGGATACAGCAAATCTTTATCTGGACTAGACTAGTTACAGGAAAGGTGGGAAACAAGCGCACACATGGGCTTTTAAACTTGAAAGTTGAAAGAGATGGAAAAACTGCCAAAACGGCCAATAAACTACAATTTCTGGACCAGAAACCACTCTTATGGTAGGTAGGCTACCTGTTGCTTACCAATCCCACTGATAAGCTAGAAGGCTTCCCTCCAACACAGAAAGGTTTGCGGGGCTCAGAAGCTTACAAACAGTCCTGGACACAGCAAATATGTATCTGGAATAGACAAGTTACAGGAAAGATGGGAAACAAGCTCAAACACAGGCTTTTAAACCAGTAAGTTGAAAGAGATGGAAAAACTGCCAAACGGCCAATAAAGTAAAATTTCTGGGCCCGAAACCACTCTTTTGGTAGATAGGCTACCTAGTGCATACCACTCCTACTGATAAGCTAGAATGCTTGCCTCCAACACAGAAAGGCTTGGAGTGCTCAGAAGCTTACAAACAGTCCTGGATACAGCAATTATTTATCTGAACTAGACTAGTTACAGGAAAGGTGGGAAAGAAGCGCAAACATGGGCTTTTAAACCAGAAAGTTGAAAGAGATGGAAAAACTGCCCAAACAGCCAATAAACTACAATTTCTGAGCCAGAAACCACTCATTTGTTAGATAGGCTACCTAGTGCTTACCACTCCCACTAATAAGCTAGAAGGCTTCCCTCCAACACAAAAAGGCTTGGGGGGCTCACAAGCTTACATGCAGTCTGGGATATAGAAAATCTGTATCAGGACTAGACTCATTAAAGGAATGACGGGAAACAAGTGCAAAAGTGGGGGTTTAAACCAGAAGGTAGAAAGAGATGGAAAAACTGTCCAAATGGCCAATAAAAAACAATTTCTGGGCCACAAACAACTCTTGTGGTAGGTAGGCTACCTAGTGCTTACCACTCCCACTAATAAGCTAGAAGGTTTCCCTCCAACACAGAAAGGCTTGGAGGGCTCAGAAGCTTACAAACAGTCCTGGATACAGCAAATCTGTATCTGGACTAGAATAGTTGCAGGTAAGATTGGAAACAAGCGCAAAAGTGGGGTTTTAAACCAGAAGGTTGAAAGAGATGGAAAAACTGTTCAAATGGCCAATAAAATACAATTTCTGGACCAGAAACCACTCTTGTGGTAGGTAGGCTACCTAGTGCTTACCACTCCCACTAAAAAGCTAGAAGGCTTCCCTCCAACACAGAAAGGCTTGGGGGCTCAGACGCTTACAAACAGTCCTGGATATAGCAAATCTGTATCTGGACTAGACTAGTTGCAGGAAAGATGAGAAACAAGTGCAAACACAGGCTTTTAAACCAGTAAGTTGAAAGAGATGGAAAAACTGCCAAACGGCCAATAAACTACAATTTCTGGGCCAAAAACCACTCTTTTGGTAGCTAGGCTACCTAGTGCTTACCACTCCCACTGATAAGCTAGAAGGCTTCCATCCAACACAGAAAGGCTTTGGGGGCTTAGAAGCTTACAAACAGTCCTGGATACAACAAATCTTTATCTGGACTAGACTAGTTACAGGAAAGATGGGAAACAAGTGCAAACATGGGCTTTTAAACCTGAAAGAGATGGAAAAACTGCCAAAATGGCCAATAAACTACAATTTCTGGGCCAGAAACCACTCTTGTGGTAGATAGGCTACCTAGTGCTTACCACTCCCACTGATAAGCTAGAAGGCTTCCCTCCACCACAGAATGGCTTGGGAGGCTCAGAAGCTTACAATCAGTCCTGGATACAGCAAATCTGTATCTGGACTAGACTACTTACTGGAAAGGTAGGAAACAAGCACAAACGTGGGGTTTTAAACCAGAAGGTTGAAATTGATGGAAAGGCTGTCCAAAAGGCCAATAAACTACAATTTCTGGGCCAGATACCACTCTTGTGGTAGATAGGCTACCTAGTGCTTACCACTCCCACTAATAAGCTAGAAGGCTTCCCTCCAACACAGAAAGGCTTGGGGGGCTCAGAAGCTTACAAACAGTCCTGGATACAGCAAATCTGTATCTGGACTAGACTAGTTGCAGGAAAGATGGGAAACAAGTGCAAACGCGGGCTTTTAAACCAGTAAGTTGAAAGAGATGGAAAAACTGCCAAATGGCCAATAAACTACAATTTCTGGGCCAAAAAACACTCTTTTGGTAGCTAGGCTACCTAGTGCTTACCACTCCCACTGATAAGCTAGAAGGCTTCCCTCCAACAAAGAAAGGCTTGGGGGGACTCAGAAACTTACAAGCAGTCCTGGATACAGCAGATCTCTATCTGGACTAGACTAGTTACAGAAAAGGTGGAAAACAAGCACAAATGCAGGCTTTTAAACCAGAAGGTTGAAAAAGATGGAAAAACTGCCCAAATGTCCAATAAACTACAATTTCTAGACCAAAAACCACTCTTTTGGTAGCTAGGCTGCCTAGTGCTTACCATTGCCACTAATAAGCTAGAAGGCTTCCCTCCAACACAGAAAGGCTTGGGGGGCTCAGAAGCTTACAAAACATCCTGGATTCAGCAAATTTGTATCTCGACTAGAATAGTTGCAGGAAAGATGAGAATCAAGTGCAAACACAGGCTTTTAAACCAGTAAGTTGAAAGAGATGGAAAAATTGCTGAACGACCAATAAACTACAATTTCTTGGCCAAAAACCACTCTTGTGGTAGCTAGGCTACCTAGTGCTTACCACTCCGACTGATAAGCTAGAACGCTTCCCTCCAACACAGAAAGGCTTTCGGGGCTCAGAAGCTTACAAATAGTCCTGGATACAGCAAATCTTTATCTGGACTAGACTAGTTACAGGAAAGGTGGGAAACAAGCGCAAACATGGGCTTTTAAACCAGAAAGTTGAAAGAGATGGAAAAACTATCCAAATGGCCAATAAACTACAATTTCTGGGCCAGAAACCACTCTTGTGGTAGGTAGGCTACCTAGTGCTTACCACGCCAACTAATAAGCTATAAGGCTTCCCTGCAACACAGAAAGGCTTTGGGGGCTCAGAAGCTTACAAACAGTGCTGGATACAACAAATCTTTGTCTGGACTAGACTAGTTACAGGAAAGGTGGGAAAGAAGCGCAAACATGGGCTTTTAAACCAGAAAGTTGAAAGAGATAGAAAAACTGCCAAACTGCCAATAAACTACAATTTCTGGGCCAAAAAACACTCTTTCAGTAGCTAGGCTACATAGTAATTACCACTCCTACTGATAAGCTAGACGACTTCCCTCCAACAAAGAAAGGCTTGTGGGGCTCAGAAACTTACAAGCAGTCCTGAATACAGTAAATCTGTATCTGGACTAGACTAGTTACAGGAAAGGTAGAAAACAAGCACACATGCAGGTATTTAAACCAGAAGGTTGAAAAAGATGGAAAAAACTGCCCAAATGGCCAATAAACTACAATTTATGGAACAGAAACCACTCTTGTGGTAGATAGGCTACCTAGTGCTTACCACTCCCACTGATAAGCTAGAAGGCTTCCCTCCAACACAGAAAGGCTTTGGGTGTTCAGAGGCTTACAAACAGTCCTGGTTACAGCAATCTTTATCTGGACTAGACTAGTTACAGGAAAGGAAGGAAACAAGCTTAGAATTTTTTTTGGAAAGTGAAAAGGGAGAAAGGAGAAACAGAAGATAATTCAAAATTAAGGACCTAAGTGGCTTGCCCTTCACAAATGTTCTCTCTATATTAGGTAGAATGAGCTAGTGACACTAGACTGGAATATAGCTGGGATAGAGCTGAAACGATGGGACTGGTAGGAGTGTCTGAAGTCAAAATATGATCTCACTGTACAAATTTGTAGGAGGGGTGGGCAATTCCAAAGCGACCATGATTAATAACAGAACAAGAACAGGGAGGGTGGGTGGGAAACTAACTGCAGAGACAGAGAGAGGCAACAGTATTCCCTGAGCAGTAATAAATTCAAAGATATGTGACTAACACTTATAAATACAGAGAAACCTTCTAGGCTAAAAGTTTAACACTGAATATCAATGAAGTGAAACACAACAGTCCCCACTTACTGCAGAGAGAGACCACAGTATTCTATGAAACAATTAAATAGAAAAATAAATAACTACAGAGAGACACAGAACACAATATTCAATGAAACAATTAAATAGACAGAAAAATAAAATGCAGTACAATCTTTAACACTACAAGTTTGTACTTAACTCAGCTAGTAATGCAGTTGATTGTAGGTATGTAGCAGAAGCCAAACAACTCAGATATTGAGCAGTAATACATTCAAAGATATGTGACTAACACTTATAAATACAGAGGAACCCTCTAGGCTAAGAGTTTAACACTGAATATCAATGAAGTGAAACACAATAGCCCCCACTTACTGCAGAGACAGAGAGAGACTACAATATTCTATGAAACAGTTAAATAGAAAAATAAATAACTACAGAGAGACACAGACCACAATATTCAATGAAACAAATAGACAGAAAAATAAAATGCAGTACAATCTTTAACACTGCAAGTTTGTACTTAACTCCGCTAGCAATGCAGCTGATTGCAGGTATGTAGCAAAAGCCAAACAACTCAGATGTTGAGCAGTAATAAATTCAAAGATATGTGACTAGCGTATTTTAAAGGTTATGTGGGGAGCTTTTAATTGTTTCTTTGCATTTAACATGACTCAGTTCCTACTGTGTAAAAGGATAATTTTGTTTAGTAATAACATTTGTAATTTTTCAATGATTTATCAATTAGTTTTATTACAGGTAGCACAGAATGATGTATTAAATGTTAAAATGCTCTTTCACAAAAGTTTAGTTTGCGTGTGTGAAAATGCCCCATGTTAATACACCTGGTGGCTAGAGGTACTCAGGCTCAAACTCTGTACCTTGGGTACAGGTAAAAAGAGCCTAAAGTCCCTAGCCACCACCACTTGTGAATTCATGCCTCATATTTTGGTTTTCAGGATTTTTGTGGCAAATCACCAAAGGATGGAATTCACTAAATAATGACAGCAATTTGAATTTCAGACTTCATATACTTCAGAAAATAAATGGTAACACAAAACCTTTTATTCTAGACATTTTTTAAGGTTATAAGATCAGTATTTGAAATTTATCCCTGTTTTGGGGCTGTATTCCCCCATTATTGGCTTTGTCCAGGTTTTTTTGTGCTAAGAGGTTGAGAGGTATGGTGAGAAGTGAGAACTGAATTAATTAAATGATAGCCATTTAAGTTTCAGTGTTCATGTCTTTCAGGAAGCTGCTGATTTGGCATAGTGCTATGTTACTCTAATTGTAGTGCACAGGGTCCTAGGTTCAAGCCTTGGCAGTGAAATACATGGTAGTAACACATTTTATTCTAGCAACTTTCCAAAATTATACAAGCAATGTTTAAAATGTGCCCCTGGTTTTTGGCCTTTTGCCACCCCTGAAAAAAATGAAATTGAAAATAAGTGTGAGAAGCTGTGCAAGATGCCTATGGCTTACACTACAGTCATTCTATCCATCTATCTATATGTATATGTGTGTGTGTGTGTGTGTGTGTGTGTGTGTGTGTGTGTGTGTGTGTGTGTGTGTGTGTGTGTGTGTGTGTGTCTGTGTGTGTGTGTGTGTGTGTGTGTGTGTGTGTGTGTGTGTGTGTGTATATATATATATATATATATATATATATATATATATATATAGATATAGTGTGTGTGTGTGTGTGTGTGTGTGTGTAAGTAGACTTTTATGATGGAAATGTTCTGAATTGGGCAGTTTTGCCATTGTTGGTTTATGCATTTTGTTTCATTGCCTAATACCTACTGGAAAAATGTTCAAACAATAAATTTAAAAAGTGATTTGTGTGTGGAGTTTTGTCATTATTGGTTCATGCATTATTTTTCATTGCCTACCAGAAAATGTTCAAACAATAAATTTAAAATGCACTCAAACTTAAGCCTAACAAGTGTGCTGTATTATACAAGGAATATAATTTAATAAAGTCAGGAAGGTGTATCAAAGAATGCATGTATGTTGTTTCTTGTTTTGTGTGCAAGGGGCCTATGATTTGAAAACAGCCCAAAAGTAATCTTTATCCACCACTGGCCAGATGCATTTTCTTTGGACGTGGTGTGGGTTTCAGTGCTGTTTCAATGAATGTGAGTTTCAAGGGCAGAGACGTTTTAATGCCAAGTGTATTTTCATTGTGAGACACTATTGCTTTGTTTAGCAGATATCTATTAGTGTTTATGTATTGTGCTATAAAATGTAAAAATTAAATCCAAATAATCATTGTAGAAGTAAAGCAGTATGCACACATTAATGTTTATGGTAAATGGGGTGAAATAGCCAGGTAATGGGACATAGGAATGGCTGCAGGGGGACTCTGGTGCCATATTTTGGTTGTCTGTTTTTCAGTTTGTGCTTAAAAGCTGGTATGCCACAATTCATTGGAGTGGGCGTGGTTACGTAATTATGTATGCAAATTTTACGTTAATCAGTGTACAGATTTGTACCTATTTTTCATGGGCCTTATCCAGATTTTTGATGTTTCCAGATTGAGAGGTATTGACCTACTGCATATGCGCCCTTTCACATATCTCTAGGCAGCTGCAGTGACCCACACATCAAGGGAAATATGTCTCCATATGTTATACACATGTAAAGTTATCTACCAATATGCATGTCATGTACTGTCATAATTCTAGAGCTGCTGAGGATATTGTGCCTTTATGCTTTCACAGGTTCTACTGATGGAAGGAGCAACGCAATAGAACAAGCCATACCTGAAGTCAGCAGATTTCCTCTGGCTGACAATAATGGTACTATGCACATAGAACAGTCCAATAAGAGTGACATTATCTGCAATGCTGGCATGGGATGACTCAACTACCTCCAACATGACAGGCCATTGTAGAAGCATAAGCTGAAACCACAACATTACAAGTTACACAAAGTTGAAAGAGATGGAAAAACTGCCAAAACAACCAATAAACTATGATATCTGGGCCAGAAACCACTCTTTTGGTAGCTACACTACCTAGTGCTTACCACTACAACAAATAAGCTAGAAGGCTTCCCTCCAACACAGAAAGGCTTGGGGGCTCAGAAGCTTACAAGCAGTCCTGGATACAGGAAATCTGTATCTGGACTAGACAAGTTACTAGAAAGGTGGGAAACAAGCGCAAATGCAGGATTTTAAACCAGAAAGTTGAAAGAGATGGACAAAACTGCAAAAACAGTCAATAAATTACAATTTCTGAGCCAGAAACCACTCTTGTGGTAGATAGGCTACCTAGTGCTTATCACTCCCACTGATAAGATAGAATGCTTCCCTCCAATACAGAAAGGCTTGGAGGGCTCTGAAGCTTACAAACAGTCCTGAATACAGCAATTCCTTATCTGAACTAGACTAGTTACAGGAAAGGTGGGAAACAAGCGCAAACATGGGCTTTTAAACCAGAAAGTCGAAAGAGATGGAAAAACTGCCCAAATGGCCAATAAACTACAATTTCTGGGCCAGAAACCACTCTTGTGGTAGATAGGCTACCTAGTGCTTACCACTACCACTGATAAGCTAGAAGGCTTCCCTCCAACACAGAAAGGCTTGGGGGCTCAGAAGCTTTCAAGCAGTCCTGGATACATCAAATATGTATCTGGACTAGACTAGTTACAGGAAAGGTGGTAAACAAGCTTAATCATGGGGTTTTAAAACAGAAAGTTGAAAGAGATGGAAAAACTGCCCAAAAGGCCAATAAATAACAATTTCTGGGCCAGATACCACTCTTGTGGTAGATAGGCTACCTAGTGCTTACCATTCCCACTGATAAGCTACACGGCTTCCCTCCAACACAGAAAGGCTTGGGAGGCTGAGAAGCGTACAAACAGTCCTGGATACAGCAAATCTGTATCTGGACTAGACAAGTTGCAGGAAAGATGGGAAACAAGTGCAAACGCGGGCTTTTAAACCAGTAAGTTGAAAGAGATGGAAAAACTGCCAAACGGCCAATAAACTACAATTTCTGGGCCAAAAACAACTCTTTTGGTAGCTAGGCTACCTAGTGCTTACCACTCCCACTGATAAGCTAGAAGGCTTCCCTCCAACAAAGAAAGGCTTAGGGGGCTCAGAAGCTTGCAAGCAGTCCTGGATACAGCAAATCTGTATCTGGACTAGACTAGTTACAGGAACGGTGGGAAACAAGGACAAATGTGGGGTTTTAAACCAGAAGGTTGAAAAAGATGGAAAAACTGCCCAAAACGCCAATAAACTACAATTTCTGGGCCAGATACTACTTTTGTGGTAGATAGGCTACCTAGTGCTTATCATTCCCATTGATAACCTAGAAGGCTTCCCTCCAACACAGAAAGGCTTGGGGGGGCTCAGAAGCTTACAAACAGTCCTGGATACAGAAAATTTGTATCTGGACTAGACTAATTGCAGGAAAGGTGGGAAACAAGTGCAAACATGGGCTTTTAAACCAGAAAGTTGAAAGAGATGGAAAACTGCCAAAACGGCCAATAAACTACAATTTCTGGGCCAGAAACCACTCTTGTGGTAGGTAGGCTACCTGTTGCTTAGTACTCCCACTGATAAGCTAGAAGGCTTCCCTCCAACAGAGAAAGGCTTTTGGGGCTCAGAAGCTTAGTCCTGGATACAGCAAATCTGTATCTGGACTAGACTACTTACAGGAAAGGTAGGAAACAAGTGCAAATGCAGGCTTTTAAACCCGAAGGTTGAAAGAGATGTAAAGGCTGCCCAAAAGGCCAATAAACTACAATTTCTGGGCCAGATACCACTCTTGTGGTAGATAGGCTGACTAGTGATTACCATTCCCACTGATAAGCAAGAAGGCTTCCCTCCAACACAGAAACGCTTGGGGGGGCTCAAAAGCTTGCAAACAGTCCTGGATACAGCAAATCTGTATCTGGAATATACTTGTTGCAGGAAAGGTGGGAAACAAGTGCAAACATGGGCTTTTAAACCAGAAAGTTTAAAGGGATGGGAAAACGGCCAATAAACTACAGTTTCTGGGCCAGAAACCACTCCTCTTGTGGTAGATAGGCTACCTGTTGCTTACCACTCCCACTGATAAGCTAGAAGGCTTCCCTCTAACACAGAAAGGCTTGGGGCTCAGAAGCTCACAAACAGTCCTGGATACAGCAAATCTGCATCTGGACTAGACTAGTTACAGGAAAGATGGGAAACAAGCACAGACATGGGCTTTTAAACCAGAAGGTTGAAAGAGATGGAAAGGCTGCCCAAATGGCCAATAAACTACAATTTCTGGGCCAGAAACCACTCTTGTGGTAGATAGGCTACCTAGTGCTTACCACTCCCACTGATAAGCTAGAAGGCTTCCCTCCAACACAGAAAGGCTTGGGGGCTCAGAAGCTTGCAAACAGTCCTGGATACAGCAAATCTGTATCTGGACTAGACTAGTTGCAGGAAAGGTGGGAAACAAGTGCAAACATGGGCTTTTAAACCAGAAAGTTGAAAGAGATGGAAAAGCTGCGAAATGGCCAAAAAACTGCAATTTCTGGGCCAGAAACCACTCTTGTGGTAGGTAGGCTACCTAGTGCTTACCACTCCCACTAATAAGCTAGAAGGCTTCCCTCCAACACAGAAAGGCTTTGGGGGCTCAGAAGCTTACAAACAGTCCTGGATACAGCAAATCTGTATCTGGACTAGACTAGTTACAGGAAAGGTGGGAAACAAGCGCAAACATGGGCTTTTAAACCAGAAAGTTAAAAGAGATAGAAAAACTGCCAAACTGCCAATAAACTACCATTTCTGGGCCAAAAAACACTCCTTTGGTAGCTAGGCTATCTAGTGCTTACCACTCCTACTGATAAGCTAGACGGCTTCCCTCCAACAAAGAAAGGCTTGTGGGGCTCAGAAGCTTACAAGCAGTCCTGGATACAGCAAATCTCTATCTGGACTAGACTAGTTACAGGAAAGGTGGAAAACAAGCACAAATGCAGGCTTTTAAACCAGAAGGTTGAAAAAGGTGGAAAAACTGCCCAAATTGCCAATAAACTACAATTTCCAGGCCAGAAACCACTCTTGTGGTAGATAGGCTGCCTAGTGCTTACCATTACCACTAATAAGCTAAAAGGCTTCCCTCCAACACAGAAAGGCTTGGGGGGCTCAGAAGCTTACAAAACATCCTGGATTCAGCAAACCTGTATCTGGACTAGACTAGTTGCAGGAAAGATGAGAATCAAGTGCAAACACAGGCTTTTAAACCAGTAAGTTGAAAGAGATGGAAAAACTGCTGAACGACCAATAAACTATAATTTTTAGGCCAAAAACCACTCTTTTGGTAGCTAGGCTACCTAGTGCTTACCACTCCGACTGATAAGCTAGAAGGCTTCCCTCCAACACAGAAAGGCTTTGGGGCTCAGAAGCTTACAAATAGTCCTGGATACAGCAAATCTTTATCTGGACTAGACTAGTTATAGGAAAGGTGGGAAACAAGTGCACACATGGGCTTTTAAACTTGAAAGTTGAAAGAGATGGAAAAACTGCCAAAACAGCCAATAAACTGCAATTTCTGGGCCAGAAACCACTCTTGTGGTAGGTAGGCTACCTGTTGCTTACCAATCCCACTGATAAGCTAGAAGGCTTCACTCCAACACAGAAAGGCTTGTGGGGCTCAGAAGCTTACAAACAATCCTGGACACAGCAAATATGTACCTGGAATAGACTAGTTACAGGAAAGATGGGAAACAAGCACAAACACAGGCTTTTAAACCAGTAAGTTGAAAGAGATGGAAAAACTGCCAAACGGCCAATAAAGTACAATTTCTGGGCCCGTAACTACTCTTGTGGTAGATAGGCTACCTAGTGCGTACCACTCCTACTGATAAGCTAGAATGCTTCCCTCCAACACAGAAAGGCTTGGAGTGCTCAGAAGCTTACAAACAATCCTGGATACAGCAATTCTTTATCTGAACTAGACTAGTTACAGGAAAGGTGGGAAAGAAGTGCAAACATGGGCTTTTAAACCAGAAAGTTGAAAGAGATGGAAAAACTGCCCAAACAGCCAATAAACTTCAATTTCTGAGCCAGAAACCACTCTTGTGGTAGATAGGCTATGTACTGCTTACCATTCCCACTGATAAGCTAGAAGGCTTCCCTCCAACACAGAAAGGCTTGGGGCTCAAAAGCTTACAAACAGTCCTGGATACAGCAAATCTTTGTCTGGAGTAGACTAGTTACAGGAAAGGTGGGAAACAAGCGCAAACATGGGCTTTTAAACCAGAAAGTTGAAAGAGATGGAAAACTGCCAAAATGGCCAATAAACTACAATTTCTGGGCCAGAAACCACTCTTGTGCTAGGTAGGCTACCTGTTGCTTACCTCTCCCACTGATAAGCTAGAAGGCTTCCCTCCAACACAGAAAGTCTTCGGGGGCTCAGAAGCTTACAAAACATCCTGGATTCAGCAAATCTGTTTCTGGACTAGACTTGTTACAGGAAAGATGAGAAACAAGTGCAAACACAGGCTTTTAAGCCCGTAAGTTGAAAGACATGGAAAAACTGCGAAACTGCCAATAAACTACAATTTCTGGGCCAAAAACCACTCTTATGGTAGCTAGGCTACCTAGTGCTTACCACTCCCACTGATAAGCTAGAAGGCTTCCCTCCAACAAAGAAAGGCTTTGGGGGTTCAGAAGCTTACAAGCAGTCCTGGATACATCAGATCTCTATCTGGACTAGACTAGTTACAGGAAAGGTGGAAAGCAAGCACAAATGCAGGCTTTTAAACCAGAAGATTGAAAAAGGTGGAAAAACTGCCCAAATGGCCAATAAACTACAATTTCCAGGCCAGAAACCACTCTTGTGGTAGATAGGCTACGTACTGCTTACCATTCCCACTGATAAGCTAGAAGGCTTCCCACCAACACAGAAAGGCTTGTGGGGCTCAAAAGCTTACAAACAGTCCTGGACACAGCAAATCTTTGTCTGGAGTAGACTAGTTACAGGAAAGGTGGGAAACAAGCGCAAACATGGGCTTTTAAACCAGAAAGTTGAAAGAGAAGGAAAACTGCCAAAATGGCCAATAAACTACAATTTCTGTGCCAGAAACCACTCTTGTGCTAGGTAGGCTACCTTTTGCTTACCTCTCCCACTGATAAGCTAGAAGGCTTCCCTCCAACACAGAAAGTCTTCGGGGGCTCAGAAGCTTACAAAACATCCTGGATTCAGCAAATCTGTTTCTGGACTAGACTAGTTACAGGAAAGATGAGAAACAAGTGCAAACACAGGCTTTTAAGCCAGTAAGTTGAAAGAGATGGAAAAACTGAAACTGCCAATAAACTACAATTTCTGGGCCAAAAACCACTCTTATGGTAGCTAGGCTACCTAGTGCTTACCACTCCCACTGATAAGCTAGAAGGCTTCCCTCCAACAAAGAAAGGCTTTGGGGGCTCAGAAGTTTACAAGCAGTCCTGGATACATCAGATCTCTATCTGGACTAGACTAGTTACAGGAAAGGTGGAAAACAAGCATAAATGCAGGCTTTTAAACCAGAAGGTTGAAAAAGGTGGAAAAACTGCACAAATGGCCAATAAACTACAATTTCCGGGCCAGAAACCACTCTTGTGGTAGGTAGGCTGCCTAGTGCTTACCATTGCCACTAATAAGCTAGAAGGCTTCCCTCCGACACAGAAAGGCTTGGGGGGCTCAGAAGCTTACAAAACATCCTGGATTCAGCAAATCTGTATCTGGACTAGACTAGTTGCAGGAAAGATGGAAAACAAGCACAAACATGGGCTTTTAAACCTGAAAGTTGAAAGAAATGTAAAAACTGCCAAAATGGCCAATAAAGTACAATTTCTGGGCCCAAAATCACTCTTGTGGTAGATAGGCTACCTAGTGCTTACCACTCCCACTAATAAGCTAGAAGGCTTTCCTCCAACACAGAAAGGCTTGGAGTGCTCAGAAGCTTACAAACAGTCCTGGATACAGCAATTCTTTATCTGAACTAGACTAGTTACAGGAAAGGAGGGAAAGAAGCGCAAACATGGGCTTTTAAACCAGAAAATTGAAAGAGATGGAAAAACTGCCCAAACAGCCAACAAACTACAATTTCTGCACTAGAAACCACTCTTGTGGTAGGTAGGCTACCTGTTACTTACCACACCCACTGATAAGCTAGAAGGCTTCCCTCCAACACAGAAAGGATTCGGGGGCTCAGAAGCTTACAAAACATCCTGGATTCAGTAAATCTGTATCTGGACTAGACTAGTTACGGAAAGATGAGAAACAAGTGCAAACACAGACTTTTAAGCCAGTAAGTTGAAAGAGATGGAAAAACTGAAACTGCTAATAAACTACAATTTCTGGGCCAAAAACCACTCTTATGGTAGCTAGGCTACCTAGTGCTTACCACTCCCACTGATAAGCTAGAAGGCTTCCCTCCAACAAAGAAAGGCTTTGGGGGCTCAGAAGCTTACAAGCAGTCCTGGATACATCAGATCTCCATCTGGACTAGACTAGTTACAGGAAAGGTGGAAAACAAGCACAAATGCAGGCTTTTAAACCAGAAGGTTGAAAAAGGTGGAAAAACTGCCCACATGGCCAATAAACTACAATTTCCAGGCCAGAAACCACTCTTGTGGTAGATAGGCTGCCTAGTGCTTACCATTGCCACTAATAAGCTAGAAGGCTTCCCTCCGACACAGAAAGGCTTGGGGGGCTCAGAAGCTTACAAAACATCCTGGATTCAGCAAATCTGTATCTGAAATAGAATAGTTACAGGAAAGATGGGAAACAAGCACAAACACAGGCTTTTAAACAAGTAAGTTGAAAGAGACGGAAAAACTGCCAAACGGCAAATAAAGTACAATTTCTGGGCCCAAAACCACTCTTGTGGTAGATAGGCTACCTAGTGCTTACCACTCCCACTAATAAGCTAGAAGGCTTCCCTCCAACACAGAAAGGCATGGAGTGCTCAAAAGCTTACAAGCAGTCCTGGATACAGCAATTCTTTATCTGAACTAGACTTGTTACAGGAAAGGTGGGAAAGAAGCGCAAACATGGGCTCTTAAACCAGAAAGTTGAAAGAGATGGAAAAACTGCTCAAACAGCCAATAAACTACAATTTCTGGATCAGAAACCACTCTTGTGGTAGGTAGGCTACCTGTTGCTTACCACTCCCACTGATAAGCCAGAAGGCTTCCCTCCAACACAGAAAGGATTTGGGGGCTCAGAAGCTTACAATCAGTCCTGGATACAGCAGATCTGTATCTAGACTAGACTACTTACAGGAAACAAGCGCAAACGTGGGGTTTTAAACCAGAAGGTTGAAAGAGATGGAAAGGCTGCCCAAAAGGCCAATAAACTACAATTTCTGGGCCAGATGCCACTCTTGTGGTAGATAGGCTACCTAGTGCTTACCATTCCCACTGATAAGCTAGAAGGCTTCCCTCCAACACAAAAAGGCTTGGGGGGCTTAAAAGCTTGCAAACAGTCTTGGATACAGCAAATCTATATCTGGACGAGACTAGTTGCAGGAAAGGTGGGAAACAAGTGCAAACATGGGCTTTTAGACCAGAAAGTTGAAAGAGATGGAAAAACTATCCAAATGGCCAATAAACTACAATTTCTGGGCCAGAAACCACTCTTGTGGTAGGTAGGCTACCTAGTGCTTACCACCCCACTAATAAGCTAGAAGGCTTCCTCCAACACAGAAAGGCTTTGGGGTCTCCAAAGCTTATAAACAGTCCTAGATACAGCAAATCTTTATCTGGACTAGACTAGTTACAGCAAAGGTGGGAAACAAGCGCAAACATGGGCTTTTAAACCAGAAAGTTAAAAGAGATAGAAAAACTGCCAAACTGCCAATAAACTACCATTTCTGTGCCAAAAACCACTCCTTTGGTAGCTAGGCTACCTAGTGCTTACCACTCCTACTGATAAGCTAGACGGCTTCCCTCCAAAAAAGAAAGGCTTGTAGGGCTCAGAAGCTTACAAGCAGTCCTGGATACAGTAAATCTGTATCTGGACTAGACTAGTTACAGGAAAGGCAGAAAACAAGCACAAATGCAGGCTTTTAAACCAGAAGGTTGAAAAAGATGGAAAAAACTGCCCAAATGGCCAATAAACTACAATATCTGGGCCAGGACCCGCTCGTGTGGTAGATAGGCTACCTAGTGCTTACCACTCCCACTGATAAGCTAGAGGCTTCCCTCCAACACAGAAAGGCTTTGGTGGTTCAGAGGCTTACAAACAGTCCTGGTTACAGCTAATCTGTATCTGGACTAGACTAGTTACAGGAAAGGAAGGAAACAAGCTTAGAATTTCTTTTTGGAAAGTGGAAAGGGAGAAAGGAGAAACAGAAGATAATTCAAAATTAAGGACCTAAGTGGCTTGCCCTTCACAAATGTTCTCTCTGTATTAGGTAGAATGAGCTAGTGACACTAGACTGGAATATAGCTGGGATAGAGCTGAAACGATGGGACTGGTACGAGTGTCTGAAGTCAAAATATGATCTCACTGTACAAATTTGCAGGAGGAGCGGGCAATTCCAAAGCCACCATGATTAAAAACAGAACAAGAACAAGGAGGGTGGGTGGGAAACTAACTGCAGAGACAGAGAAAGACCACAGTATTCTCTGAGCAGTAATAAATTCAAAGATATGTGGCTAACACTTATAAATACAGTGAAACCTTCTAGGCTAAAAGTTTAACACTGAATATCAATGAAGTGAAACACAACAGTCCCCACTTACTGCAGAGGGAGACCATTGTATTCTATGAAACAATTAAATAGAAAAATAAATAACTACAGAGAGACACAGAACACAATATTCAATGAAACAAATAGACAGAAAAATAAAATGCAGTACAATCTTTAACACTACAAGTTTGTACTTAACTCAGCTAGTAATGCAGTTGATTGTAGGTATGTAGCAGAAGCCAAACAACTCAGATATTGAGCAGTAATACATTCAAAGATATGTGACTAACATTTATAAATACAGAGGAACACTCTAGGCTAAAAGTTTAACACTGAATATCAATGAAGTGAAACACAATAACCCCCACTTACTGCAGAGACAGAGAGAGACTACAGTATTCTATGAAACAGTTAAATAGAAAAATAAATAACTACAGAGAGACACAGACCACAATATTCAATGAAACAAACAGACAGAAAAATAAAATGCAGTACAATCTTTAACACTGCAAGTTTGTACTTAACTCAGCTAGCAATGCAGCTGATTGCAGGTATGTAGCAAAAGCCAAACAACTCAGATGTTGAGCAGTAATAAATTCAAAGATATGTGACTAGCTTATTTTAAAGATTATGAGGGGAGCTTTTAATTGTTTCTTTGCATTTAACATGACTCAGTTCCTACTGTGTAAAAGGATAATTTTGTTTAGTAATAACATTTGTAATTTTTCAATGATTTATCAATTAGTTTTATTACAGGTAGCACAGAATGATGTATTAAATGTTAAAATGCTCTTTCACAAAAGTTTAGTTTGCGTGTGTGAAAATGCCCCATGTTAATACACCTGGTGGCTAGAGGTACTCAGGCTCAAACTCTGTACCTTGGGTACAGGTAAAAAAGCCTAAAGTCCCTAGCCACCACCACTTGTGAATTTATGCCTCATATTTTGGTTTTCAGGATTTTTGTGGCAAATCACCAAAGGATTGAATTCACTAAATAATGACAGCCATTTGAATTTCAGACTTCATATACTTCAGAAAATAAATGGTAACTCAAAACCTTTTATTCTAGAAATTGTTTAAGATTATAAGATCAGTATTTGAAATGTATCCCTGTTTTGGGTTCATAGGTTCATACTAGGCTATCTGCCCTAGGACATTTATAAGCCTAGCCAGAGTGTGTTTGGCTTTCGCCACCCATTTTAAGTTAATTTTGCTATGCCCTTTTTGAAGTTAGTATACTGTGCCTCTGTCTAACAGTGACACAGAAGTAATACCTGGGGTAAACCTACGATCTCCCATCCACTCATCAAGATTCCTCTTGAAGAGAGTCATTGAAGGACTCTGCCTAACCTGGACTGGGATTTTATTCCAGAGTGAAGGGAGCCTCTGGGTTATGAATCTGTCCCTCCAGCATGTCCTATTTATTTCAGTGCTGAGGTTCACGACTCTCGGCGTGTAGCTCGATGGGATTTGGATTTTCTGAGGTGCAGCATGTCCATTAATTCTGGGTTGGACATGGCTTTATACATCAGGCACAGATTGCCTCTGAGCAGGCGGTATGCCACTGAGTAGAGCTGGAGTTTCTTTAACCGGGCAGCATATGGCATCTGTTTGAGCCCTTTGATCCTCTTGGTGAGGTACTTTTGGGGTCTTTCCAGTTGCTGCAGGTGTCATGAGTACATCCCAAAAGGGGCATTGTACTCAATTATGAGCCTGATGAGGGATGAGTAAAGACGCATTATGACCTCCCCTGATCTAGATGTGAATCCCTTCATGATTAGGTGGGCTATATAAAATATTTTTCTAACCACTTTGTACGTGGCTGTCAAATGAGAGATTGCTATCAACTTGGGTCCCCAGGTCCCTAATTACTTCTTCTGTACTTAATGGATTACCACCTATGTGGTAATTTGTGAGCACTGTTTTGCCAAAGGGATGACTATACACTTTTGGCTTTTAGCTTGAGGCCATGGCTCTGGCACCAGTTGTCTGTTTCTATGAGGCCCGTTTGTAGGATGCTTTTGTCAGCTGGAGAGTCGATTATGGCACCCAGTTTGCAGTCATCTGCGAACTTGGTCAGCCACAGTCCTTCCATGTTGGCCTGTACCTCCGAGAAATATATACATCGAACAAGAGAGGTCCCAGGACTGATCACTTGAAACTGGTTTGGAGTCTGACATAGCTCCCGCAATTCCTAACCATGTGTGTTCTGTCCTTGAGCCAGTTTGCAACCCATCTAGTGACATAGGGGTTTATATTTAAGCTGGTGAGCTTATCTATAATGCTTGAGTGGGGTATTGTATCGAAGGCTTTGCGAGGTCCAGGTAGGCTGTGTGGACCACCTTCCCCTCGTCAATGGCCTTGGTGACTGTTTCAAAGAAATCAACCAGGTTTAAGAGGCAGGATCTGCCCTTAACAAAGCCGAACTGGGTAGGATCCAGTGTCTGTAGGTTCCCAATATCTTTATTTATGAGGTTTATGAGGTCCATGATGATCCTTTCCATAGCTTTGCAGACCAAGCTAGTCAGGCTTATGGGGCGATAGTTTCCAGGATCCGTTGAGGCACCACCTTTGTGGAGAGGGACCACTGTTGCTGTACACCACTCTTTGGGTACATATCCTGTAGTAAGGCTGAGATTGAACAGTAGTTTTATGTTTGGATTTAGCTCTTCTTGGAGTTCATGTAGGGGCCAGCCCGGGATACCGTCTCGTGCGCTTGATGCGGTGTTTTTGCTTTGGAGAGGTGGCTCTTACCTGAGCATCTGAGATGTCAGGTGGCAGCACTCTGCTGGGATAGATATTTACCCTTTTGGTGGGGAAGGGGGTTTGCACAGAACCTGTCAGCTAGGATGTTGGCAATGTCTGTGGGTTTGATGTATTTTTGTCATTTTGGAGTAATTCTGAGCATATCTGGGAATTCCACCCAGGTTCCTAACATAACTAAAGAAAGCCTTGTGATTATCCTTAGTGTCCTGTGGAATTTTTCTCTCCAAGCTGGCCTTAGGCGATTTTATGAGTGCCCGTAGTTTTGCTAATACTGATCAGAGATGCCTTCCCTTTTGGGATTTTGCTCTATCATGTAGTAGCTTCCTCCTTCTATTGTATAGTTTATTTATGGCTGGGGTCCACCAGACACGATCTCTGCCTTTGGAGGATTGGGTCTTGGTTTTATTTGGGATGCATGATTCATGCATTCCTGAAGGTGTTCATAGAATGTGTTTATAAAGGATTCTGCAGTCTGGGCGTATTTTCCACAGGCTCGGATGCTTTGAAGGATTCCACCTCGGTTTTGAGGAGTGTGAAATTTTCTTTAGAAGTTTTTCACTTTGGTTTTCTGGGCAGGGGTGGGGTCGGATGTGAATATCCAGTGAGATTAGTTTATGGTCTGATCTTACCAGTGAGGGATACACTTCTGGTCTGGAGCATAGAGTCCCCATGTTGGTGATGATCAGGTCCAGTATGTTTTCCCCTCTTGTGGGAGTGGTGACAAGTTGTTCCATAGCATTTGAGTTTATAAATTCTAGGAACCTTTGGGCTAGGGTGTTGGAGCTAGAGTAATGCTCCCAGTCTATGTTTGGGTAGTTGAAGTAAGCCCAATATAATGGTGTTTGGAGAGACCTTCATATTTTCCAGTGTTCTCAGGAAGACCGAGTTGTGTTCCTGGGTTTGGGTGGAGTGGTCTGTAGCAGGCTATAAACTGGAAGGCAGTTTTACCCACTATTAGTTGCACATGGATAGTCTCTGATGCTTAGTGCTATGCCACCAACCTGGAGGTGTGGGTATCTTTGTGAATATTGATACTCTACCTCCTTTTTCTGGTTGGTCCAAGTTTTGGGGCGAAAAGCATGGTATGAGATATAACCTGGTAGTGCTGTGGTGCTCTCGCCTTGAACCAGGCTTCTGTTACTGCACAGATATCTATGTTCTCCATGCTAAGGAGAGTTTGAGTGCATGCATCTTGAGGTTTAGAATTCTGGCATTGAGTAGCATTACTCTTAGTTTCTTATCCCTTGTGATACCTATGGAGGTGGGTTTGTCTTTTGAGCCTTGCCTAAAAGGCACTATGGGGAAGCAAGAGCCTTTGCCAATATCCAAAGCCCAGGGGTGACAGGTGCAAGCCGTCCCTAGTGAAGCATCGTGGCTTGTCGAGCATGTCATCCCAGGCTGACAGGCATTGGATCCCCTTTGAATGACACCAATACTTAAGCCAATTGTTGAAACTGATCATCTTGTCTTCATATTGTGGCATCATTCTTGGTGAGGGTAAGATGCTACTCAAGGTCAGGGTCATACTGGCCTGGGCTACATGTAGTCCAGGGAGATGCGATCTGAGGTCATTCACACCAGCATGGACAATGACCCGAGTCATATTTAATACTTGCCTTGGAGGTACCTGAGTGCTTGTGTTATGTGGCGGATCCTAGCGCCCGACAGGCAGCTCACCGTGACCTTCTCCTTGTTCAGCCTGGTGAGTGGAATGTCAGTGTGCCTGACGATAGAGTCACCTATTACAAGTGTATCAGGTGTGTTGTTTGTTTAGCCTTAAGGGCTGTGACTGTTGACACACTGGCTTTGTGAGCTATGTGTTGCACATGTTTTGTTTTGGGGTAGCCGTTGCTTGGGTGTCTTCTTTGGAGGTCTCTGCTGCTTAGGCAGATTTTTATTTAGAGTCTCAGTATGTTTTTGTGTGTTTATGTGTTTGGTTTGCTGTCGTGGTAGGTATATGTGAGACTGGAATTGTAGTGAGTGTGGTTTCCTTCTCCTCCTGACTGGACGCCAGTACTGAGTTGAGAGCTTAGCCTCCAGTTTGGCTATATGGTTGCATCTCTCACATGTGTTGGAATTTGTTGGGAGGAGGAGAGGGTTGTCTGTGTACATGAGGCAGTTGTAACATTGCCTCAAGATTCCCAGATTCACCAGCTGGACCGGAGAGGAGATAGACAACTGACCTTTGGACATGCTAGAATAGTATTGGGAATTCCTTTATAATTGAAAAAAGGGCCAGTGGGAAACAAGGTACTAAAGGGAGTTTGTGAGGGTGTAGTGCTTTTAAATTTTTTAGTGCTGACTTATTTAATTGTTTTAGTGAGCAAGTGCCAGGAAACTTAAATGCAATGTGTTACAGGTAACTTAAAAGGACAAACAGTAACTTTCTTTCAAGTGAAACAAGGAAATAAGTACAGTAAGCAATGCAGATAACACTAGGATCCACAGAAGCACTGAAAAGCCATGTTTTAGGTGGAATTAGCGTTTCAGGGAAATAACAAGCAAACAAACAACAAGCATACAAACAAAGCTAGATTCAGCAGGCCTGGATCTAGTCTATGCTACAGCAAACAAGGTGTACCAATTTCAGTAAGAAACAGTTCAAATATGCAGGCACTATAAGCCTTTAACCAGAAATTCCCAGCTCAGAAGGGCAGAGTCCAGCCTCTCCTCCCACAAAAGTGCAGACCACGAACCTCCTTAATGTAAAATAACTGGCCTGAAGCCCAAGTGCTTAAATCAGAACTAATACACTTTTAGAATAACAGACACTGAGCCCTCAATCAGCAGTTCCCAACTTAGAAGGATGTAAACTACCTGTCCTGCCACCACAGTGCAGACCACAAACCTTCTAATGTAAAACAACTGGTCTGAAGCTCAAGTGCTTAATCCAAAAGACTTAGAATGATAGCTACACTTTAATCAAGTTACTACCAAGCAGTAATAAATACAACTGAATACTTTAAAGAATGCCTGGATTAGTGCTCAAGTTATACAAACAAAGCTAGATTCAGCAGGCCTGGATCTAGTCTATGATACAACAAACAAGGTGTACCAATTTCAGTAAGAAGCAGTTCAAATATGCAGGCACTATAAGTCTTTAACCAGAAATTCCCAGCTCAGAAGGACAGAGTCCAGCCTCTCCTCCCACAAGAGTGCAGACCACGAACCCTCTTAATGTAAAATAACTGGCCTGAAGCCCAAGTGCTTAAACCAGAATTAATACACTTTTAGAATAACAGACACTGAGCCCCTCATTCAGCAGTTCCCAACTTAGAAGGATGTAAGCTACCTGTTCTGCCACTACAGTGCAGACCACAAACCTTCTTAATGTAAAACAACTGGTTTGAAGCCCAAGTGCTTAAACTAAAAGGCTTAGAATGAGTTACACCAAGCAGTAATAAATACAATTGAGTACTACTAAGATGGCCTTAAAAGCAAAATAAAGCAGGAAGAAACACAAATACAGTAAAAGCAGATAACATTTTTTTTTTTGAGTGCAAATGAGATGGGCCTAGGAGTTACAGGACTTTGGGGCTGTATTCCCCCATTATTGGCTTTGTCCAGGTTTTTTGTGCTAAGAGGTTGAGAGCTATGGTGAGAAGTGAGAACTGAATTAATTAAATGATAGCCATTTAAATTTCAGTGTTCATGTCTTTCAGGAAGCTGCTGATTTGGCATAGTGCTATGTTACTCTAATTGTAGTGCATAGGGTCCTAGGTTTAAGTCTTGGCAGTGAAATACATGGTAGTAACACATTTTATTCTAGCAACTTTCCAAAATTATACAAGCAATGCTTAAAATGCGCCCCTCGATTTTGGCCTTTTGCCACCCCCGAAAAAAAATGAAATTGAAAATAAGTGTGAGAAGCTGTGCAAGACGCCTATGGCTTACACTACAGTCATTCTATCCATCTATCTATATGTATATGTATGTGTGTCTGTGTGTGTGTGTGTGTGTGTGTGTGTGTGTGTGTGTGTGTGTGTGTGTGTGTGTGGAGTGTGAGTGTGTGTGTGTGTGTGTGTGTGTGTGTGTGTGTGTGTGTGTGTGTGTGTGTGTGTGTATATATATATATATATATATATATATATATATATATATATATATATATATATATATATACATATGTGTGTGTGTGTATAGTGTGTGTGTGCAAGTAGACTTTTATGATGGAAATGTTCTGAATTGGGCAGTTTTGTCATTATTGGTTTATGCATTTTGTTTAAGTGCCTAATACCTATTGGAAAAATGTTCAAACAATAAATTTAAAATGTGATTTGTGTGTGGAGTTTTGTCATTATTGGTTCATGCATTATTTTTCATTGCCTACCAGAAAATGTTCAAACAATAAATTTAAAATGCACTCAAACTTAAGCCTAACAAGTGTGCTGTATTATACAAGGAATATAATTTAATAAAGTCAGGAAGGTGTATCAAAGAATGCATGTATGTTGTTTCTTGTTTTGTGTGCAAGGGGCCTATGATTTGAAAACAGCCCAAAAGTAATCTTTATCCACCACTGGCCAGATGCATTTTCTTTGGATGTGGTATGGGTTTCAGTGCTATTTCAGTGAATGTGAGTTTCAAGGTCAGAGACGTTTTAATGCCAAGTGTATTTTCATTGTGAGACAGTATTGCTTTGTTTAGCAGATATCTATTAGTGTTTATGTATTGTGCTATAAAATGTAAAAATTAAATCCAAATAATCATTGTAGAAGTAAAGCAGTATGCACACATTAATGTTTATGGTAAATGGGGTGAAATAGACAGGTAATGGGACATAGGAATGGCTGCAGGGGGACTCTGGTACCATATTTTGGTTGTCTGTTTTTCAGTTTGCACTTAAAAGCTGGTATGCTACAATTCATTGGAGTGGGCGTGGTTACGTACTTATGTATGCAAATTTTACGTTAATCAGTGTACAGATTTGTACCTATTTTTCATGGGCCTTGTCCAGATTTCTGATGTTTCCAGATTGAGAGGTATTGACCTACTGCATATGCGCCCTTTCACATATCTCTAGGCAGCTGCAGTGACCCACACATCAAGGTAAATATGTCTCCATATGTTATACGCATGTAAAGTTATCTACCAGTATGCATGTCATGTTGTACTGTCATTATTGTATAGCTGCTGAGGATATTGTGTCTTTATGCTTTCACAGGTTCTACTGATGGAAGGAGCAATGCAATAGAACAAGCCATACCTGAAGTCAGCAGATTTCCTCTGGCTGAAAATAATGGTACTACGCACATAGAACAGTCCAATAAGAGTGGCATTATCTGCAATGCTGGCATGGGATGACTCACCTACCTCCAACATGACAGGCCATTGTAGAAGCATAAGCTGAAGCCACAACATTACAAGTTACACAAAGTTGAAAGAGATGGAAAAACTGCCAAAACGGCCAATAAACTATGATTTCTCAGCCTGAAACCACTCTTTTTTAATAGCTATGCTATCTAGTGCTTACCACGCCCACTAATAAGCTAGAAGGCTTCCCTCCAACACAGAAAGGCTTGGGGGCTCAGAAGCTTTCAAGCAGTCCTGGATACAGGAAATCTGTATCTGGACTAGACAAGTTAATAGAAAGCTGGGAAACAAGCGCAAATGCAGGGTTTTAAACCAGAAAGTTGAAAGAGATGGACAAAACTGCAAAAACGGTCAATAAATTACAATTTCTGGTACAGAAACCACTCTTGTGGTAGATAGGCTACCTAGTGCTTATCACTCCCACTGATAAGCTAGAATGCTTCCCTCCAACACAGAAAGGCTTGGAGGGCTCAGAAGCTGACAAACAGTCCTGAATACAGCAACTCTTTATCTGGACTAGACTAGTTACAGGAAAGGTGGTAAACAAGCGCAAACATGGGCTTTTAAACCAGAAAGTTGAAAGAGATGGAAAAACTGCCCAAATGGCCTATAAACTACAATTTCTGGGCCAGAAACCACTCTTGTGGTAGATAGGCTACCTAGTGCTTACCACTACCACTGATAAGCTAGAAGGCTTCCCTCCAACACAGAAAGGCTTGGGGGGCTCAGAAGCTTTTAAGCAGTCCTGGATATAGCAAATCTGTATCTGGACTAGACTAGTTACAGGAAAGGTGGTAAACAAGCTTAAACATGGGGTTTTAAACCAGAAGGTTGAAAGAGATGGAAAAACTGCCCAAAAGGCCAATAAACTACAATTTCTGGGCCAGATACCACTCTTGAGGTAGATAGGCTACCAAGTGCTTACCATTCCCACTGATAAGCTACACGGCTTCCCTCCAACATAGAAAGGCTTGGGGGGCTCAGAAGCATACAAACAGTCCTGGATACAGTAAATCTGTATCTGGACTAGACTAGTTGCAGGAAAGATGGGAAACAAGTGCAAACACAGGCTTTTAAACCAGTAAGTTGAAAGAGATGGAAAAACTGCCAAACGGCCAATAAACTACAATTTCTGGGCCAAAAACAACTCTTTAGGTAGCTAGGCTACCTAGTGCTTACCACTCCCACTGATAAGCTAGAAGGCTTCCCTCCAAGAAAGAAAGGCTTAGAGGGCTCAGAAGCTTGCAAGTAGTCCTGGATACAGCAAATCTTTATCTGGACTAGACTAGTTACAGGAAAGGTGGGAAACAAGTGCAAACATGGGCTTTTAAACCTGAAAGTTGAAAGAGATGGAAAAACTGCCAAAACGGCCAATAATCTACAATTTCTCGGCCAGAAATCACTCATGTGGTAGATAGGCTACCTATTGCTTACCACTCCCACTAATAAGCTAGAAGGCTTCCCTCCAACACAGAAAGGCTTGGGGGGCTCAGAAGCTTACAACCAGTCTTGGATACAGCAAATCTGTATGTGGACTAGACTAATTACAGGAACAGTGGGAAACAAGCCCAAAAGTGGGGTTTTAAACCAGAAGGTTGAAAGAGATGGAAACACTGTTCAAATGGCAAATAAAATACAATTTCTGGACCAGAAACCACTCTTGTGGTAGGTAGGCTACCTTGTGCTTACCACTCCCACTAATAAGCTAGAAGGCTTCCCTCCAACACAGAAAGGATTGGGGGGCTCAGATGCTTACAAACAGTCCTGGATATAGCAAATCTGTATCTGGACTAGACTAGTTGCAGGAAAGATGGGAAACAAGTGAAAACGCAGGCTTTTAAACCAGTAAGTTGAAAGAGATGGAAAAACTGCCAAATGGCCAATAAACTACAATTTCTAGGCCAGAAACCACTCTTTTGGTAGCTAGGCTACCTAGTGCTTACCACTCCCACTGATAAGCTAGAAGGCTTCCCTCCAACAAAGAAAGGCTTGGGCGGCTCAGAAGCTTACAAGCAGTCCTGGATACAACCGATCTCTATCTGGACTGAACTAGTTACAGGAAAGGTGGAAAACAAGCACGAATGCAGGCTTTTAAATCAAAAGGTTGAAAATGACGGAAAAGCTGCCCAAATGGCCAATAAACTACAACTTCCAGGCCAGAAACCACTCTTGTGGTAGATAGGCTACGTAGTGCTTACCATTCCCACTGATAAGCTAAAAGGCTTCCCTTCAACACAGAAAGGCTTGCGGGGCTCAAAAGCTTACAAACAGTCCTGGATACAGCAAATCTTTGTGTGGACTAGACTAGTTACAGGAAAGGTGGGAATCAAGTGCAAACATGGGCTTTTAAACCAGAAAGTTGAAAGAGATGGAAAACTGCCAAAATGGCCAATAAACTACAATTTCTAGGCCAGAAACCACTCTTGTGGTAGGTAGTCTACCTGTTGCTTACCACTCCCACTGATAAGCTAGAAGGCTTCCCTCCAACACAGAAAGGCTTTGGGGGCTCAGAAGCTCACAAACAGTCCTGGATACAGCAAATCTGCATCTGGACTAGACTACTTACAGGAAAGGTAGGAAACAAGCACAGACATGGAGTTTTAAACCAGAAGGTTGAAATAGATGGAAAGGCTGCCCAAAAGGCCAATAAACTACAATTTCTGGGCCAGATACCACTCTTGTGGTAGATAGGCTACCTAGTGCTTACCATTCCCACTGATAAGCTAGAAGGCTTCCCTCCAACACAGAAAGGCTTGGGTGCTCAGAAGCTTGCAAACAGTCCTGGATACAGCAAATCTGTATCTGGACTAGACTAGTTGCAGGAAAGGTGGGAAACAAGTGCAAACATGGGCTTTTGAACCAGAAAGTTGAAAGAGATGGAAAAGCTATCCAAATGGCCAATAAACTACAATTTCTGGGCCAGAAACCACAATTGTGGTAGGTAGGCTACCTAGTGCTTACCACTCCCACTAATAAGCTAGAAGGCTTCCCTCCAACACAGAAAGGCGTGGGGGGCTCAGAAGCTTACATACAGTCCTGGATTCAGCAAATCTGTATCTGGACTAGACTAGTTCCTAGAAAGATGGGAAGCAAGTGCAAACACGGGCGTTTAAACCAGTAAGTTGAAAGAGATGGAAAAACTGCGAAACTGCCAATAAACTACAATTTCTGGGCCAAAAACCACTCTTTTGGTAGCTAGGCTACCTAGTGCTTACCACTCCCACTGATAAGCTAGACGGCTTCCCTCCAACAAAGAAAGGCTTTGGGGGCTCAGAAGCTTACAAGCAGTCCTGGATACAGCAGATCTCTATCTGGACTAGACTAGTTACAGGAAAGGTGGAAAACAAGCACAAATGCAGGCTTTTAAACCAGAAGGTTGAAAAAGGTGGAAAAACTGCCCAAATTGCCAATAAACTACAATTTCCAGGCCAGAAACCACTCTTGTGGTAGATAGGCTGCCTAGTGCTTACCATTACCACTAATAAGCTAAAAGGCTTCCCTCCAACACAGAAAGGCTTGGGGGGCTCAGAAGCTTACAAAACATCCTGGATTCAGCAAACCTGTATCTGGACTAGACTAGTTGCAGGAAAGATGAGAATCAAGTGCAAACACAGGCTTTTAAACCAGTAAGTTGAAAGAGATGGAAAAACTGCTGAACGACCAATAAACTATAATTTTTAGGCCAAAAACCACTCTTTTGGTAGCTAGGCTACCTAGTGCTTACCACTCCGACTGATAAGCTAGAAGGCTTCCCTCCAACACAGAAAGGCTTTGGGGGCTCAGAAGCTTACAAATAGTCCTGGATACAGCAAATCTTTATCTGGACTAGACTAGTTATAGGAAAGGTGGGAAACAAGTGCACACATGGGCTTTTAAACTTGAAAGTTGAAAGAGATGGAAAAACTGCCAAAACAGCCAATAAACTGCAATTTCTGGGCCAGAAACCACTCTTGTGGTAGGTAGGCTACCTGTTGCTTACCAATCCCACTGATAAGCTAGAAGGCTTCACTCCAACACAGAAAGGCTTGTGGGGCTCAGAAGCTTACAAACAATCCTGGACACAGCAAATATGTATCTGGAATAGAATAGTTACAGGAAAGATGGGAAACAAGCACAAACACAGGCTTTTAAACAAGTAAGTTGAAAGAGACGGAAAAACTGCCAAACGGCAAATAAAGTACAATTTCTGGGCCCAAAACCACTCTTGTGGTAGATAGGCTACCTAGTGCGTACCACTCCTACTGATAAGCTAGAATGCTTCCCTCCAACACAGAAAGGCTTGGAGTGCTCAGAAGCTTACAAACAATCCTGGATACAGCAATTCTTTATCTGAACTAGACTAGTTACAGGAAAGGTGGGAAAGAAGTGCAAACATGGGCTTTTAAACCAGAAAGTTGAAAGAGATGGAAAAACTGCCCAAACAGCCAATAAACTTCAATTTCTGAGCCAGAAACCACTCTTGTGGTAGATAGGCTATGTACTGCTTACCATTCCCACTGATAAGCTAGAAGGCTTCCCTCCAACACAGAAAGGCTTGCGGGGCTCAAACGCTTACAAACAGTCCTGGATACAGCAAATCTTTGTCTGGAGTAGACTAGTTACAGGAAAGGTGGGAAACAAGCGCAAACATGGGCTTTTAAACCAGAAAGTTGAAAGAGATGGAAAACTGCCAAAATGGCCAATAAACTACAATTTCTGGGCCAGAAACCACTCTTGTGCTAGGTAGGCTACCTGTTGCTTACCTCTCCCACTGATAAGCTAGAAGGCTTCCCTCCAACACAGAAAGTCTTCGGGGGCTCAGAAGCTTACAAAACATCCTGGATTCAGCAAATCTGTTTCTGGACTAGACTTGTTACAGGAAAGATGAGAAACAAGTGCAAACACAGGCTTTTAAGCCCGTAAGTTGAAAGACATGGAAAAACTGCGAAACTGCCAATAAACTACAATTTCTGGGCCAAAAACCACTCTTATGGTAGCTAGGCTACCTAGTGCTTACCACTCCCACTGATAAGCTAGAAGGCTTCCCTCCAACAAAGAAAGGCTTTGGGGGTTCAGAAGCTTACAAGCAGTCCTGGATACATCAGATCTCTATCTGGACTAGACTAGTTACAGGAAAGGTGGAAAGCAAGCACAAATGCAGGCTTTTAAACCAGAAGATTGAAAAAGGTGGAAAAACTGCCCAAATGGCCAATAAACTACAATTTCCAGGCCAGAAACCACTCTTGTGGTAGATAGGCTACGTACTGCTTACCATTCCCACTGATAAGCTAGAAGGCTTCCCTCCAACACAGAAAGGCTTGCGGGGCTCAAAAGCTTACAAACAGTCCTGGACACAGCAAATCTTTGTCTGGAGTAGACTAGTTACAGGAAAGGTGGGAAACAAGCGCAAACATGGGCTTTTAAACCAGAAAGTTGAAAGAGAAGGAAAACTGCCAAAATGGCCAATAAACTACAATTTCTGTGCCAGAAACCACTCTTGTGCTAGGTAGGCTACCTTTTGCTTACCTCTCCCACTGATAAGCTAGAAGGCTTCCCTCCAACACAGAAAGTCTTCGGGGGCTCAGAAGCTTACAAAACATCCTGGATTCAGCAAATCTGTTTCTGGACTAGACTAGTTACAGGAAAGATGAGAAACAAGTGCAAACACAGGCTTTTAAGCCAGTAAGTTGAAAGAGATGGAAAAACTGCGAAACTGCCAATAAACTACAATTTCTGGGCCAAAAACCACTCTTATGGTAGCTAGGCTACCTAGTGCTTACCACTCCCACTGATAAGCTAGAAGGCTTCCCTCCAACAAAGAAAGGCTTTGGGGGCTCAGAAGTTTACAAGCAGTCCTGGATACATCAGATCTCTATCTGGACTAGACTAGTTACAGGAAAGGTGGAAAACAAGCATAAATGCAGGCTTTTAAACCAGAAGGTTGAAAAAGGTGGAAAAACTGCACAAATGGCCAATAAACTACAATTTCCAGGCCAGAAACCACTCTTGTGGTAGGTAGGCTGCCTAGTGCTTACCATTGCCACTAATAAGCTAGAAGGCTTCCCTCCGACACAGAAAGGCTTGGGGGGCTCAGAAGCTTACAAAACATCCTGGATTCAGCAAATCTGTATCTGGACTAGACTAGTTGCAGGAAAGATGGAAAACAAGCACAAACACGGGTTTTTAAACCAGTAAGTTGAAAGAGATGGGAAAACTGCCAAACGGCCAATAAAGTACAATTTCTAGGCCCAAAACCACTCTTGTGGTAGATAGGCTACCTAGTGCGTACCACTCCCACTGATAAGCTAGAATGCTTCCCTCCAACACAGAAAGGCTTGGAGTGCTCAGAAGCTTACAAACAGTCCTGGATACAGCAATTCTTTATCTGAACTAGACTAGTTACAGGAAAGGTGGGAAAGAAGTGCAAACATGGGCTTTTAAACCAGAAAGTTGAAAGAGATGGAAAAACTACCCAAACAGCCAATAAACTACAATTTCTGCACTAGAAACCACTCTTGTGGTAGGTAGGCTACCTGTTACTTACCACACCCACTGATAAGCTAGAAGGCTTCCCTCCAACACAGAAAGGATTCGGGGGCTCAGAAGCTTACAAAACATCCTGGATTCAGTAAATCTGTATCTGGACTAGACTAGTTACGGAAAGATGAGAAACAAGTGCAAACACAGACTTTTAAGCCAGTAAGTTGAAAGAGATGGAAAAACTGCGAAACTGCTAATAAACTACAATTTCTGGGCCAAAAACCACTCTTATGGTAGCTAGGCTACCTAGTGCTTACCACTCCCACTGATAAGCTAGAAGGCTTCCCTCCAACAAAGAAAGGCTTTGGGGGCTCAGAAGCTTACAAGCAGTCCTGGATACATCAGATCTCCATCTGGACTAGACTAGTTACAGGAAAGGTGGAAAACAAGCACAAATGCAGGCTTTTAAACCAGAAGGTTGAAAAAGGTGGAAAAACTGCCCACATGGCCAATAAACTACAATTTCCAGGCCAGAAACCACTCTTGTGGTAGATAGGCTGCCTAGTGCTTACCATTGCCACTAATAAGCTAGAAGGCTTCCCTCCGACACAGAAAGGCTTGGGGGGCTCAGAAGCTTACAAAACATCCTGGATTCAGCAAATCTGTATCTGAACTAGACTAGTTGCAGGAAAGATGGAAAACAAGCGCAAACACAGGCTTTTAAACCAGTAAGTTGAAAGAGATGGAAAAACTGCCAAACGGCCAATAAAGTACAATTTCTAGGCCCAAAACCACTCTTGTGGTAGATAGGCTACCTAGTGCGTACCACTCCCACTGATAAGCTAGAATGCTTCCCTCCAACACAGAAAGGCTTGGAGTGCTCAGAAGCTTACAAACAGTCCTGGATACAGCAATTCTTTATCTGAACTAGACTAGTTACAGGAAAAGTGGGAAAGAAGTGCAAACATGGGCTTTTAAACCAGAAAGTTGAAAGAGATGGAAAAACTGCCCAAACAGCCAATAAACTACAATTTCTGGATCAGAAACCACTCTTGTGGTAGGTAGGCTACCTGTTGCTTACCACTCCCACTGATAAGCCAGAAGGCTTCCCTCCAACACAGAAAGGATTTGGGGGCTCAGAAGCTTACAATCAGTCCTGGATACAGCAGATCTGTATCTAGACTAGACTACTTACAGGAAACAAGCGCAAACGTGGGGTTTTAAACCAGAAGGTTGAAAGAGATGGAAAGGCTGCCCAAAAGGCCAATAAACTACAATTTCTGGGCCAGATGCCACTCTTGTGGTAGATAGGCTACCTAGTGCTTACCATTCCCACTGATAAGCTAGAAGGCTTCCCTCCAACACAAAAAGGCTTGGGGGGCTTAAAAGCTTGCAAACAGTCTTGGATACAGCAAATCTATATCTGGACGAGACTAGTTGCAGGAAAGGTGGGAAACAAGTGCAAACATGGGCTTTTAGACCAGAAAGTTGAAAGAGATGGAAAAACTATCCAAATGGCCAATAAACTACAATTTCTGGGCCAGAAACCACTCTTGTGGTAGGTAGGCTACCTAGTGCTTACCACCCCCACTAATAAGCTAGAAGGCTTCCCTCCAACACAGAAAGGCTTTGGGGTCTCCAAAGCTTATAAACAGTCCTAGATACAGCAAATCTTTATCTGGACTAGACTAGTTACAGGAAAGGTGGGAAACAAGCGCAAGCATGTGCTTTTAAACCAGAAAGTTGAAAGAGATGAAAAACTGCCAAACTGCCAATAAACTACAATTTTGGGCCAAAAACCTCTCTTTTGGTAGTTAGGCTACCTAGTGCTTACCACTCCTACTGTTAAGCTAGACAGCTTCCCTCCAACAAAGAAAGGCTGCGGGGCTCAGAAGCTTACAAGCAGTCCTGGATACAGTAAATCTGTATCTGGACTAGACTAGTTACAGGAAAGGTGGAAACCAAGCACAAATGCAGGCTTTTAAACCAGAAGGTTGAAAAAGATGGAAAGACTGCCCAAATGGCCAATAAACTACAATATCTGGGCCAGGAACCACTCGTGTGGTAGATAGGCTACCTAGTGCTTACCACTCCCACTGATAAGCTAGAAGGCTTCCCTCCAACACAGAAAGGCTTTGGTGGTTCAGAGGCTTACAAACAGTCCTGGTAACAGCTAATCTGTATCTGGACTAGACTAGTTACAGGAAAGGAAGGTAACAAGCTTAGAATTTTTTTTTGGAAAGTGGAAAGGGAGAAAAGAGAAACAGAAGATAATTCAAACTTAAGGACCTAAGTGGCTTGCCCTTCACAAATGTTCTGTCTATATTAGGTAGAATGAGCTAGTGACACTAGACTGGAATATAGCTGGAAAAGAGCTGAAACGATAGGACTGGTAGGAGTGTCTGAAGTCAAAATATGATCTCACTGTACAAATTTGCAGGAGGGGCGGGCAATTCCAAAGCCACCATGACAAATAACAGAACAAGAACATGGAGGGTGGGTGGTAAACTAACTGCAGAGACAGAGAGAGACCACAGTATTCTCTGAGCAGTAATAAATTCAAAGATATGTGACTAACACTTATAAATACAGAGAAACCTTCTAGGCTAAAAGTTTAATACTGAATATCATTGAAGTGAAACACAACAGTCCCCACTTACTGCAGAGAGAGACCACGGTATTCTATGAAACAATTAAATAGAAAAATAAATAACTACAGAGAGACACAGAACACAATATTCAATGAAACAAATAGACAGAAAAATAAAATCCAGTACAATCTTTAACACTACAAGTTTGTACTTAACTCAGCTAGTAATGCAGTTGATTGTAGGTATGTAGCAGAAGCCAAACAACTCAGATATTGAGCAGTAATACATTCAAAGATATGTGACTAACATTTATAAATACAGAGGAACACTCTAGGCTAAAAGTTTAACACTGAATATCAATGAAGTGAAACACAATAACCCCCACTTACTGCAGAGACAGAGAGAGACTACAGTATTCTATGAAACAGTTAAATAGAAAAATAAATAACTACAGAGAGACACAGACCACAATATTCAATGAAACAAACAGACAGAAAAATAAAATGCAGTACAATCTTTAACACTGCAAGTTTGTACTTAACTCAGCTAGCAATGCAGCTGATTGCAGGTATGTAGCAAAAGCCAAACAACTCAGATGTTGAGCAGTAATAAATTCAAAGATATGTGACTAGCTTATTTTAAAGATTATGAGGGGAGCTTTTAATTGTTTCTTTGCATTTAACATGACTCAGTTCCTACTGTGTAAAAGGATAATTTTGTTTAGTAATAACATTTGTAATTTTTCAATGATTTATCAATTAGTTTTATTACAGGTAGCACAGAATGATGTATTAAATGTTAAAATGCTCTTTCACAAAAGTTTAGTTTGCGTGTGTGAAAATGCCCCATGTTAATACACCTGGTGGCTAGAGGTACTCAGGCTCAAACTCTGTACCTTGGGTACAGGTAAAAAGAGCCTAAAGTCCCTAGCCACCACCACTTGTGAATTTATGCCTCATATTTTGGTTTTCAGGATTTTTGTGGCAAATCACCAAAGGATTGAATTCACTAAATAATGACAGCCATTTGAATTTCAGACTTCATATACTTCAGAAAATAAATGGTAACTCAAAACCTTTTATTCTAGAAATTGTTTAAGATTATAAGATCAGTATTTGAAATGTATCCCTGTTTTGGGTTCATAGGTTCATACTAGGCTATCTGCCCTAGGACATTTATAAGCCTAGCCAGAGTGTGTTTGGCTTTCGCCACCCATTTTAAATTAATTTTGCTATGCCCTTTTTCGAGGTTAGTATACTGTGCCTCTGTCTAACAGTGACACAGAAGTAATACCTGGGGTAAACCTACGATCTCCCATCCACTCATCAAGATTCCTCTTGAAGAGAGTCATTGAAGGACTCTGCCTAACCTGGACTGGGATTTTATTCCAGAGTGAAGGGAGCCTCTGGGTTATGAATCTGTCCCTCCAGCATGTCCTATTTATTTCAGTGCTGAGGTTCACGACTCTCGAGCGTGTAGCTCGATGGGATTTGGATTTTCTGAGGTGCAGCATGTCCATTAATTCTGGGTTGGACATGGCTTTATACATCAGGCACAGATTGCCTCTGAGCAGGCGGTATGCCACTGAGTAGAGCTGGAGTTTCTTTAACCGGGCAGCATATGGCATCTGTTTGAGCCCTTTGATCCTCTTGGTGAGGTACTTTTGGGGTCTTTCCAGTTGGTGCAGGTGTCCGGTAAGGTACATCCCAAAAGGGGCATTGTACTCAATTATGAGCCTGATGAGGGATGAGTAAAGACGCATTATGACCTCCCCTGATCTAGATGTGAATCCCTTCATGATTAGGTGGGCTATATAAAATATTTTTCTAACCACTTTGGCCACGTGGCTGTCAAATGAGAGATTGCTATCAACTTGGGTCCCCAGGTCCCTAATTACTTCTTCTGTACTTAATGGATTACCACCTATGTGGTAATTTGTGGGCACTTTGTTTTTGCCAAAGGGGATGACTATACACTTTTTGGCTTTTAGCTTGAGGCCATGGCTCTGGCACCAGTTGTCTGTTTCTATGAGGCCCGTTTGTAGGATGCTTTTGTCAGCTGGAGAGTCGATTATGGCACCCAGTTTGCAGTCATCTGCGAACTTGGTCAGCCACAGTCCTTCCATGTTGGCCTGTACCTCCGAGAAATATATACATCGAACAAGAGAGGTCCCAGGACTGATCACTTGTAACTGGTTTGGAGTCTGACATGGCTCCAGCAATTCTAACCATGTGTGTTCTGTCCTTGAGCCAGTTTGCAACCCATCTAGTGACATAGGGGTTTATATTTAAGCTGGTGAGCTTATCTATAATGCTTGAGTGGGGTATTGTATCGAAGGCTTTTGCGAGGTCCAGGTAGGCTGTGTGGACCACCTTCCCCTCGTCAATGGCCTTGGTGACTGTTTCAAAGAAATCAACCAGGTTTAAGAGGCAGGATCTGCCCTTAACAAAGCCGAACTGGGTAGGATCCAGTGTCTGTAGGTTCCCAATATCTTTATTTATGAGGTCCATGATGATCCTTTCCATAGCTTTGCAGACCAAGCTAGTCAGGCTTATGGGGCGATAGTTTCCAGGATCCGTTGAGGCACCACCTTTGTGGAGAGGGACCACTGTTGCTGTACACCACTCTTTGGGTACATATCCTGTAGTAAGGCTGAGATTGAACAGTAGTTTTATGTTTGGATTTAGCTCTTCTTGGAGTTCATGTAGGACGGAGCCCGGGACACCGTCTGGTCCCATTGATGCTGTGTTTTTTGCTTTGGAGAGGGTGGCTCTTACCTGAGCATCTGAGATGTCAGGTGGCAGCACTCTGCTGGGATAGATATTTACCCTTTTGGTGGGGAAGGGGGGGGGTTTGCACAGAACCTGTCAGCTAGGATGTTGGCAATGTCTGTGGGTTTGATGTATTTTTTGTCATTTTGGAGTAATTCTGAGCATATCTGGGAATTCCCACCCAGGTTCCTAACATAACTAAAGAAAGCCTTGTGATTATCCTTAGTGTCCTGTGGAATTTTTCTCTCCAAGCTGGCCTTAGACGATTTTATGAGTGCCCGTAGTTTTTTGCTAATACTGATCAGAGATGCCTTCCCTTTTTGGGATTTTGCTCTATCATGTAGTAGCTTCCTCCTTCTATTGTATAGTTTATTTATGGCTGGGGTCCACCAGACAGGATGTCTGCCTTTGGAGGATTGGGTCTTGGTTTTATTTGGGATCGCATGATTCATGCATTCCTGAAGGTGTTCATAGAATGTGTTTATAAAGGATTCTGCAGTCTGGGCCGTATTTTCCACAGGCTCGGATGCTTTGAAGGATTCCACCTCGGTTTTGAGGAGTGTGAAATTTTCTTTAGAGAAGTTTTTCACTTTGGTTTTCTGGGCAGGGGGTGGGGTCGGGATGTGAATATCCAGTGAGATTAGTTTATGGTCTGATCTTACCAGTGAGGGATACACTTCTGGTCTGGAGCATAGAGTCCCCATGTTGGTGATGATCAGGTCCAGTATGTTTTCCCCTCTTGTGGGAGTGGTGACAAGTTGTTCCATAGCATTTGAGTTTATAAATTCTAGGAACCTTTGGGCTAGGGTGTTGGAGCTAGAGTAATGCTCCCAGTCTATGTTTGGGTAGTTGAAGTCGCCCAATATAATGGTGTTTGGAGAGACCTTCATATTTTCCAGTGTTCTCAGGAAGACCGAGTTGTGTTCCTGGGTTTGGGTGGGTGGTCTGTAGCAGGCTATAAACTGGAAGGCAGTTTTACCCACTATTAGTTGCACATGGATAGTCTCTGATGCTTCGTGCTATGCCACCAACCTGGAGGTGTGGGTATCTTTGACGAATATTGATACTCTACCTCCTTTTCTGGTTCGGTCCAAGTTTTGGGGCCGAAAAGCATGGTATGAGATATAACCTGGTAGTGCTGTGGTGCTCTCCGGAGCCTTGAACCAGGCTTCTGTTACTGCACAGATATCTATGTTCTCCATGCTAAGGAGAGTTTCGAGTGCATGCATCTTGAGGTTTAGAATTCTGGCATTGAGTAGCATTACTCTTAGTTTCTTATCCCTTGTGATACCTATGGAGGTGGGTTTGTCTTTTGAGCCTTGCCTAAAAAAGGCACTATGGGGGAAGCAAGAGCCTTTGCCAATATCCGAAAGCCCAGGGGTGACAGGTGCAAGCCGTCCCTAGTGAAGCATCGTGGCTTGTCGAGCATGTCATCCCAGGCTGACAGGCATTGGATCCCCTTTGAATGACACCAATACTTAAGCCAATTGTTGAAACTGATCATCTTGTCTTCATATTGTGGCATCATTCTTGGTGAGGGTAAGATGCTACTCAAGGTCAGGGTCATACTGGCCTGGGCTACATGCGTAGTCCAGGGAGGTACGTCTGAGGTCATTCACACCAGCATGGACAATGACCGAGTCATATTTGTACTTGCCTTGGAGGTACCTGAGTGCTTGTGTTATGTGGCGGATCCTAGCGCCCGACAGGCAGCTCACCGTGACCTTCTCCTTGTTCAGCCTGGTGAGTGGAATGTCAGTGTGCCTGACGATAGAGTCACCTATTACAAGTGTATCAGGTGTGTTGTTTGTTTAGCCTTAAGGGCTGTGACTGTTCGGCACACTGGCTTTGTGAGCTATGTGTTGCACATG
>NC_056733.1:1766305821-1766315821 GCF_019279795.1 Protopterus annectens
AATGCCCTCAAACTTAAGTCTAACAAGTGTGCTGTGTTATACAAGGAATATAATTTAATAAAGTCAGGAAGGTGTATCAAAGAAGCATGTATGTTGTTTCTTGTTTTGTGTGCAAGGGGCCTCTGATTTGAAAACAGCCCAAAAGTAATCTTTATCCACCAGTGGCCAGATGCATTTTCTTTGGATGTGGTGTGGGTTTCAGTGCTGTTTCAATGAATGTGAGTTTCAAGTGCAGAGACGTTTTAATGCCAATTGTATTTTCATTGTGAGACAGTATTGCTTTGTTTAGCAGATATCTATTAGTGTTTATGTATTGTGTTATAAAATGTAAAAATAAAATCCAAATAATCATTGTAGAAGTAAAGCAGTATGCACACAATGTTTATGGTGAATGGGGTGAAATAGTCAGGTAATGGGACATAGGAATGGCTGCAGGGGGACTCTGGTGCCATATTTTGGTTGCCTGTTTTTCAGTTTGCGCTTAAAAGCTGGTATGCCACAATTCATTGGAGTGGGCGTGGTTACGTAATTATTATGCAAATTTTACGTTAATCAGTGTACAGATTTGTACCTATTTTTCATGGGCCTTGTCCAGATTTTTGATGTTTCCAGATTGAGAGGTATGGACCTACTGCATATGCACCCTTTCACATATCTCTAGGCAGCTGCAGTGACCCACACATCAAGGTAAATATGTCTCCATATGTTATACACATGTAAAGTTATCTACCAGTATGCATGTCATGTTGTACTGTCATAATTCTAGAGCTGCTGAGGATATTGTGTCTTTATGCTTTCACAGGTTCCACTGATGGAAGGAGCAACGCAATAGAACAAGCCATACCTGAAGTCAGCAGATTTCCTCTGGCTGACAATAATGGTACTGTGCACATAGAACAGTCCAATAAGAGTGGCATTATCTGCAATGCTGGCATGGGATGACTCACCTACCTCCAACATGACAGGCCATTATGGAAGCATAAGCTGAAGCCACAACATTACAAGTTACAGAAAGTTGAAATAGATGGAAAAACTGCCAAAACAGCCAATAAACTATGATTTCTGGGCCAGAAACCACTCTTTTGGTAGCTAGGCTACCTAGTGCTTACCACTCCCATTGATAAGCTAGAAGGCTTCCCTCAAACACAGAAAGGCTTGAGGGCTCAGAAGCTTACAAGCAGTCCTGGATACAGGAAATCTGTATCTGGACTAGACAAGTTACTAGAAAGGTGGGAAACAAGCACAAATGCAGGGTTTTAAACCAGAAAGTTTAAAGAGATGGACAAAACTGCAAAAATGGTCAGTACATTACAATTTCTGGGCCAGAAACCACTCTTGTTGTAGATAGGCTACCTAGTGCTTATCACTCCGACTGATAAGCTAGAATGCTTCCCTCCAACACAGAAAGGCTTGGAGGGCTCAGAAGCTTACAAACAGTCCTGAATACAGCAATTCTTTATCTGGACTAGACTAGTTACAGGAAAGGTGGGAAACAATTGCAAACATGGGCTTTTAAACCAGAACGTTGAAAGAGATGAAAAATTGCTCAAATGGCCAATAAACTACAATTTCTGGGCCAGAAACCACTCTTGTGGTAGATAGGCTACCTAGTGTTTACCAATACCACTGATAAGCTAGAAGGCTTCCCTCCAACACAGAAAGGCTTGGGGGGCTCAGAAGCTTTCAAGCAGTCCTGGATACAGCAAATCTGTATCTGGACTAGACTAGATACAGGAAAGGTGGTAAACAAGCTCAAACATGGGGTTTTAAACCAGAAGGTTGAAAGAGATGGAAAAAATGCCCAAAAGGCTAATAAACTACAATTTCTGGGCCAGATACCACTCTTGTGGTAGATAGGCTACCTAGTGCTTACCATTCCCACTGATAAGCTACACGGCTTCCCTCCAACACAGAAGGGCTTGGGGGGGGGGGGCTCAGAAGCGTACAAACAGTCCTGGATACAGCAAATCTGTATCTGGACTAGACTAGTTGCAGGAAAGATGGGAAACAAGTGCAAATGCAGGCTTTTAAACCAGTAAGTTGAAAGAGATGGAAAAACTGCCAAACGGCCAATAAACTACAATTTCTGGGCCAAAAACAACTCTTTTGGTAGCTAGGCTACCTAGTGCTTACCAGTCCCACTGATAAGCTAGAAGACTTCCCTCCAACAAAGAAAGGCTTAGGGGTCTCAGAAGCTTACAAGCAGTCCTGGATACAGCAAATCTGTATCTGGACTAGACTAGTTACAGGAATGGTGGGAAACAAGCACAAATGTGGGGTTTTAAACCAGAAGGTTGAAAGAGATGGAAAAACTGTCCAAAACACCAATAAACTACAATTTTGGGGCCAGATACCACTCTTGTGGTAGATAGGCTGCCTAGTGCTTACCATTCCCACTGATAAGCTAGAAGGCTTCCCTCCAACACAGAAAGGCTTGGGGGGCTCAAAAACTTACAAACAGTCCCGGATACAGTAAATCTTTTCCTGGACTAGACTAGTTACAAGAAAGGTGGGAAACAAGTGCAAACAGGGGCTTTTAAACCAGAAAGTTGAAAGATATGGAAAAACTGCCAAACGGCCCATAAACTATAATTTCTGAGCCAGAAACCACTCTTGTGGTAGGTAGGCTACCTGATGCTTACCACTCCTACTGATAAGCTAGAAGGCTTCCATCCAATCCAGAAAGGATTGGGGTGGCTCAGAAGCTTACATGCAGTCCTGGATACAGTAAATCTGTATCTGGACTAGACTACTTACAGGAAAGTTAGGAAACAAGGGTAAACAAGGGGTTTTAAACCAGAAGATTGAAAGAAATGGAAAGACTGCCCAAAACGCCAATAAACTACAATTTCTGGGCCAGATACCACTCTTGTGGTAGGTAGGCTACCTAGTGCTTACCACTCCCACTAATAAGCTAGAAGGCTTCCCTCCAACACAGAAAGGCTTGGGGGGCTCAGAAGCTTACAAACAGTCCTGGATACAGCAAATCTGTATCTGGACTAGACTACTTACAGGAAAGGTAGGAAACAAGGGTAAACAAGGGGTTTTAAACCAGAAGGTTGAAAGAGATGGAAAGACTGCCCAAAAGGCCAATAAACTACAATTTCTGGGACCAGATACCACTCTTGTGGTAGATAGGCTACCTAGTGCTTACCATACCCACTGATAACCTAGAAGGCTTCCCTCCAACACAGAAAGGCTTTGGGGGCTCAGAAGCTTGCAAACAGTCCTGGATATAGCAAATCTGGATCTGGACTAGACTAGTTGCAGGAAAGGTAGGAAACAAGTGCAAACATGGGCTTTTAAACCAGAAAGTTGAAAGAGATGGGAAAATTGTCCAAATGGCCAATAAACTACAATTTCTGGGCCAGAAACCACTCTTGTGGTAGGTAGGCTACCTAGGGCTTACCATTCCCACTGATAAGCTAGAAGGCTTCCCTCCAACACAGAACGGCTTGGGGGGCTCAGAAGCTTACAAACAGTCCTGGATACAGCAAATCTGTATCTGGACTAGACTAGTTGCAGGAAAGATGGCAAACAAGTGCAAACGCGGGCTTTTAAACCAGTAAGTTGAAAGAGATGGAAAATCTGCCAAATGGCCAGTAAACTACAATTTCTGGGCCTAAAACACTCTTTTGGTAGCTAGGCTACCTAGTGCTTACCACTCCCACTGATAAGCTAGAAGGCTTCCCTCCAGCAAAGAAAGGCTTGGGGGGCTCAGAAGCTTACAAGCAGTCCTGGATACAGCAGATCTGTATCTGGACTAGACTAATTACAGGAAAGGTGGAAAAGAAGCACAAATGCAGGCTTTTAAACCAGAAGGTTGAAAAAAATGGAAAAACTGCCCAAATGGCCAATAAACTACAATTTTCGGGCCAGAAACCACTCTTGTGGTAGATAGGCTACCTAGTGCTTACCATTCCCACTAATAAGCTAGAAGGCTTCCCTCCAACACAGAAAGGCTTGGTGGGCTCAAAAACTTACAAACAGTCCTGGATACAGCAAATCTTTGTCTGGACTAGATGAGTTACAGGAAAGGTGGGAAACAAGCGCAAACATGGGCTTTCAAACCAGAAAGTTTAAAGAGATGGAAAAACTGCCAAAACGGCCAATAAACTACAATTTCTGAGCCAGAAACCACTCATGTGGTAGGTAGGCTACCTGTTGCTTACCACTCCCACTGATAAGCTAGAAGGCTTCCCTCCAACACAGAAAGGCTTGGAGTGCTCAGAAGCTTACAAACAGTCCTGGATACAGCAATTCTTTATCTGAACTAGACTAGTTACAGGAAAGGTGGGAAAGAAGTGCAAACATGGGCTTTTAAACCAGAAAGTTGAAAGAGATGGAAAAACTACCCAAACAGCCAATAAACTACAATTTCTGCACTAGAAACCACTCTTGTGGTAGTTAGGCTACCTGTTACTTACCACACCCACTGATAAGCTAGAAGGCTTCCCTCCAACACAGAAAGGATTCGGGGGCTCAGAAGCTTACAAAACATCCTGGATTCAGCAAATCTGTGTCTGGACTAGACTAGTTACGGAAAGATGAGAAACAAGTGCAAACACAGACTTTTAAGCCAGTAAGTTGAAAGAGATGGAAAAACTGCGAAACTGCCAAAGCTTACAATCAGTCCTGGATACAGCAGATCTGTATCTAGACTAGACTACTTACAGGAAACAAGCGCAAACGTGGGGTTTTAAACCAGAAGGTTGAAAGAGATGGAAAGGCTGCCCAAAAGGCCAATAAACTACAATTTCTGGGCCAGATGCCACTCTTGTGGTAGATAGGCTACCTAGTGCTTACCATTCCCACTGATAAGCTAGAAGGCTTCCCTCCAACACAAAAAGGCTTGGGGGGCTTAAAAGCTTGCAAACAGTCTTGGATACAGCAAATCTATATCTGGACGAGACTAGTTGCAGGAAAGGTGGGAAACAAGTGCAAACATGGGCTTTTAGACCAGAAAGTTGAAAGAGATGGAAAAACTATCCAAATGGCCAATAAACTACAATTTCTGGGCCAGAAACCACTCTTGTGGTAGGTAGGCTACCTAGTGCTTACCACCCCCACTAATAAGCTAGAAGGCTTCCCTCCAACACAGAAAGGCTTTGGGGTCTCCAAAGCTTATAAACAGTCCTAGATACAGCAAATCTTTATCTGGACTAGACTAGTTACAGGAAAGGTGGGAAACAAGCGCAAGCATGTGCTTTTAAACCAGAAAGTTGAAAGAGATGAAAAAGCTGCCAAACTGCCAATAAACTACAATTTTTGGGCCAAAAACCTCTCTTTTGGTAGTTAGGCTACCTAGTGCTTACCACTCCTACTGATAAGCTAGACAGCTTCCCTCCAACAAAGAAAGGCTTGCGGGGCTCAGAAGCTTACAAGCAGTCCTGGATACAGTAAATCTGTATCTGGACTAGACTAGTTACAGGAAAGGTGGAAACCAAGCACAAATGCAGGCTTTTAAACCAGAAGGTTGAAAAAGATGGAAAGACTGCCCAAATGGCCAATAAACTACAATATCTGGGCCAGGAACCACTCGTGTGGTAGATAGGCTACCTAGTGCTTACCACTCCCACTGATAAGCTAGAAGGCTTCCCTCCAACACAGAAAGGCTTTGGTGGTTCAGAGGCTTACAAACAGTCCTGGTTACAGCTAATCTGTATCTGGACTAGACTAGTTACAGGAAAGGAAGGAAACAAGCTTAGAATTTTTTTTTTGGAAAGTGGAAAGGGAGAAAAAAGAAACAGAAGATAATTCAAAATTAAGGACCTAAGTGGCTTGCCCTTCACAAATGTTCTGTCTATATTAGGTAGAATGAGCTAGTGACACTAGACTGGAATATAGCTGGAAAAGAGCTGAAACGATAGGACTGGTAGGAGTGTCTGAAGTCAAAATATGATCTCACTGTACAAATTTGCAGGAGGGGCGGGCAATTCCAAAGCCACCATGACAAATAACAGAACAAGAACATGGAGGGTGGGTGGTAAACTAACTGCAGAGACAGAGAGAGACCACAGTATTCTCTGAGCAGTAATAAATTCAAAGATATGTGACTAACACTAACCTTCTAGGCTAAAAGTTTAATACTGAATATCATTGAAGTGAAACACAACAGTCCCCACTTACTGCAGAGAGAGACCACGGTATTCTATGAAACAATTAAATAGAAAAATAAATAACTACAGAGAGACACAGAACACAATATTCAATGAAACAAATAGACAGAAAAATAAAATGCAGTACAATCTTTAACACTACAAGTTTGTAATTAACTCAGCTAGTAATGCAGTTGATTGTAGGTATGTAGCAGAAGCCAAACAACTCAGATATTGAGCAGTAATACATTCAAAGATATGTGACTAACACTTATAAATACAGAGGAACACTCTAGGCTAAAAGTTTAACACTGAATATCAATGAAGTGAAACACAATAACCCCCACTTACTGCAGAGACAGAGAGAGACTACAGTATTCTATGAAACAGTTAAATAGAAAAATAAATAACTACAGAGAGACACAGACCACAATATTCAATGAAACAAACAGACAGAAAAATAAAATGCAGTACAATCTTTAACACTGCAAGTTTGTACTTAACTCAGCTAGCAATGCAGCTGATTGCAGGTATGTAGCAAAAGCCAAACAACTCAGATGTTGAGCAGTAATAAATTCAAAGATATGTGACTAGCTTATTTTAAAGATTATGAGGGGAGCTTTTAATTGTTTCTTTGCATTTAACATGACTCAGTTCCTACTGTGTAAAAGGATAATTTTGTTTAGTAATAACATTTGTAATTTTTCAATGATTTATCAATTAGTTTTATTACAGGTAGCACAGAATGATGTATTAAATGTTAAAATGCTCTTTCACAAAAGTTTAGTTTGCGTGTGTGAAAATGCCCCATGTTAATACACCTGGTGGCTAGAGGTACTCAGGCTCAAACTCTGTACCTTGGGTACAGGTAAAAAGAGCCTAAAGTCCCTAGCCACCACCACTTGTGAATTTATGCCTCATATTTTGGTTTTCAGGATTTTTGTGGCAAATCACCAAAGGATTGAATTCACTAAATAATGACAGCCATTTGAATTTCAGACTTCATATACTTCAGAAAATAAATGGTAACTCAAAACCTTTTATTCTAGAAATTGTTTAAGATTATAAGATCAGTATTTGAAATTTATCCCTGTTTTGGGTTCATAGGTTCATACTAGGCTATCTGCCCTAGGACATTTATAAGCCTAGCCAGAGTGTGTTTGGCTTTTGCCACCCATTTTAAATTAATTTTGCTATGCCCTTTTTCGAGGTTAGTATACTGTGCCTCTATCTAACAGTGACACAGAAGTAATACCTGGGGTAAACCTACGATCTCCCATCCACTCATCAAGATTCCTCTTGAAGAGAGTCATTGAAGGACTCTGCCTAACCTGGACTGGGATTTTATTCCAGAGTGAAGGGAGCCTCTGGGTTATGAATCTGTCCCTCCAGCATGTCCTATTTATTTCAGTGCTGAGGTTCACGTCTCTCGAGCGCGTAGCTCGATGGGATTTGGATTTTCTGAGGTGCAGCATGTCCATTAATTCTGGGTTGGACATGGCTTTATACATCAGGCACAGATTGCCTCTGAGCAGGCGGTATGCCACTGAGTAGAGCTGGAGTTTCTTTAACCGGGCAGCATATGGCATCTGTTTGAGCCCTTTGATCCTCTTGGTGAGGTACTTTTGGGGTCTTTCCAGTTGCTGCAGGTGTCCGGTAAGGTACATCCCAAAAGGGGCATTGTACTCAATTATGAGCCTGATGAGGGATGAGTAAAGACGCATTATGACCTCCCCTGATCTAGATGTGAATCCCTTCATGATTAGGTGGGCTATATAAAATATTTTTCTAACCACTTTGGCCACGTGGCTGTCAAATGAGAGATTGCTATCAACTTGGGTCCCCAGGTCCCTAATTACTTCTTCTGTACTTAATGGATTACCACCTATGTGGTAATTTGTGGGCACTTTGTTTTTGCCAAAGGGGATGACTATACACTTTTTGGCTTTTAGCTTGAGGCCATGGCTCTGGCACCAGTTGTCTGTTTCTATGAGGCCCGTTTGTAGGATGCTTTTGTCAGCTGGAGAGTCGATTATGGCGCCCAGTTTGCAGTCATCTGCGAACTTGGTCAGCCACAGTCCTTCCATGTTGGCCTGTACCTCCGAGAAATATATACATCGAACAAGAGAGGTCCCAGGACTGATCACTTGTAACTGGTTTGGAGTCTGACATGGCTCCAGCAATTCTAACCATGTGTGTTCTGTCCTTGAGCCAGTTTGCAACCCATCTAGTGACATAGGGGTTTATATTTAAGCTGGTGAGCTTATCTATAATGCCTGAGTGGGGTATTGTATCGAAGGCTTTTGCGAGGTCCAGGTAGGCTGTGTGGACCACCTTCCCCTCGTCAATGGCCTTGGTGACTGTTTCAAAGAAATCAACCAGGTTTAAGAGGCAGGATCTGCCCTTAACAAAGCCGAACTGGGTAGGATCCAGTGTCTGTAGGTTCCCAATATCTTTATTTATGAGGTCCATGATGATCCTTTCCATAGCTTTGCAGACCAAGCTAGTCAGGCTTATGGGGCGATAGTTTCCAGGATCCGTTGAGGCACCACCTTTGTGGAGAGGGACCACTGTTGCTGTACACCACTCTTTGGGTACATATCCTGTAGTAAGGCTGAGATTGAACAGTAGTTTTATGTTTGGATTTAGCTCTTCTTGGAGTTCATGTAGGACGGAGCCCGGGACACCGTCTGGTCCCATTGATGCTGTGTTTTTTGCTTTGGAGAGGGTGGCTCTTACCTGAGCATCTGAGATGTCAGGTGGCAGCACTCTGCTGGGATAGATATTTGCCCTTTTGGTGGGGAAGGGGGGGGGGGTTTGCACAGAACCTGTCAGCTAGGATGTTGGCAATGTCTGTGGGTTTGATGTATTTTTTGTCATTTTGGAGTAATTCTGAGCATATCTGGGAATTCCCACCCAGGTTCCTAACATAACTAAAGAAAGCCTTGTGATTATCCTTAGTGTCCTGTGGAATTTTTCCCTCCAAGCTGGCCTTAGACGATTTTATGAGTGCCCGTAGTTTTTTGCTAATACTGATCAGAGATGCCTTCCCTTTTTGGGATTTTGCTCTATCATGTAGTAGCTTCCTCCTTCTATTGTATAGTTTATTTATGGCTGGGGTCCACCAGACAGGATGTCTGCCTTTGGAGGATTGGGTCTTGGTTTTATTTGGGATCGCATGATTCATGCATTCCTGAAGGTGTTCATAGAATGTGTTTATAAAGGATTCTGCAGTCTGGGCCGTATTTTCCACAGGCTCGGGTGCTTTGAAGGATTCCACCTCGGTTTTGAGGAGTGTGAAATTTTCTTTAGAGAAGTTTTTCACTTTGGTTTTCTGGGCAGGGGGTGGGGTCGGGATGTGAATATCCAGTGAGATTAGTTTATGGTCTGATCTTACCAGTGAGGGATACACTTCTGGTCTGGAGCATAGAGTCCCCATGTTGGTGATGATCAGGTCCAGTATGTTTTCCCCTCTTGTGGGAGTGGTGACAAGTTGTTCCATAGCATTTGAGTTTATAAATTCTAGGAACCTTTGGGCTAGGGTGTTGGAGCTAGAGTAATGCTCCCAGTCTATGTTTGGGTAGTTGAAGTCGCCCAATATAATGGTGTTTGGAGAGACCTTCATATTTTCCAGTGTTCTCAGGAAGACCGAGTTGTGTTCCTGGGTTTGGGTGGGTGGTCTGTAGCAGGCTATAAACTGGAAGGCAGTTTTACCCACTATTAGTTGCACATGGATAGTCTCTGATGCTTCGTGCTATGCCACCAACCTGGAGGTGTGGGTATCTTTGACGAATATTGATACTCCCCCTCCTTTTCTGGTTCGGTCCAAGTTTTGGGGCCGAAAAGCATGGTATGAGGTATAACCTGGTAGTGCTGTGGTGCTCTCCGGAGCCTTGAACCAG